>NW_025060441.1:0-4825 GCF_019279795.1 Protopterus annectens
TCCACCTACAAAGGGGTATGTCAATCCTGGTTCTGACTTAACTGCCAGTTTCAGTATGACCGTTTATTTTTTTAGCTTTCCCTATGCATTTCAAGCATGTTTTTGCATAGAGAAAAAATTCCCCTGGAAAGTTGTTTTTCTCCAAGAGGGAAAAAGCTAGGAGGCTGAAACTGTGCAGGTGTGTAGGGTATAATCCACCCTGCAAAGGGGTAGGGCAATCCTGGTTCTGGCTTAACTGCCAGTTTCAGTATGACCGTTTATTGTTTTTAGCTTTCTTTTTGCATTTCAAGCATGTTTCTGCATAGAGAAAAAAATACCTGTGGAAAGTTGTTTTTCTCCAAGAGGGAAAAATCTAGGAGGCTGAAACTCTGTAGGTGTGTATGGTACTATCCACCCTACAAAGGGGTAGGGCAATCCTGGTTCTGGCTTAACTGCTAGTTTCAGTATGACTGTTTATTGTTTTTAGCTTTTCCTATGCATTTCAAGCATGTTTCTGCATAGAGAAAAAATAACCCTGGAAAGTTGTTTTTCTCCAAGAGAGAAAAAGCTAGGAGGCTGAAACTCTGCAGGTGTGTAGGGTATTATCCACCCTACAAAGGGGTAGGGCAATCCTGGTTCTGGCTTAACTGCCAGTTTCAGTATGACCGTTTATTGTTTTTAGCTTTCCCTATGCATTTCAAGCATGTTTCTGCATAGAGAGAAAAAAACACCTGTGGAAAGTTGTTTTTCTCCAAGAGGGAAAAAGCTAGGAGGCTGAAACTGTGCAGGTGTGTAGGGTATAATCCACCCTGCAAAGGGGTAGGGCAATCCTGGTTCTGGATTAACTGCCAGTTTCAGTATGACCGTTTATTGTTTTAGCTTCCCTATGCATTTCAAGCATGTTTCTGCATAGTGAAAAAATAACCCTGGAAAGTTGTTTTTCTCCAAGAGGAAAAAAGCTAGGAAGCTGAAACTCTGCAGGTGTGTAGGGTACTATCCACCCTACAAAGGGCTAGGGCAATCCTGGTTCTGGCTTAACTGCCAGTTTCAGTATGACCGTTTATTGTTTTAGCTTTCTTTTTGCATTTCAAGCATGTTTCTGCATAGAGAAAAAAATACCTGTGGAAAGTTGTTTTTCTCCAAGAGGGAAAAAGCTAGGAGGCTGAAACTCTGCAGGTGTGTAGGGTACTATCCACCCTACAAAGGGGTATGGCAATCCTGGTTCTGGCTTAACTGCCAGTTTCAATATGACCGTTTATTGTTTTTAGCTTTCCCTATGTATTTCAAGCATGTTTTTGCATAGAGAAAAAATTCCCCTGGAAAGTTTTTTTCTCCAAGAGGGAAAAAGCTAGGAGGCTGAAACTCTGCAGGTGTGTAGGCTACTATCCACCCTACAAAGGGGTAGGGCAATCCTGGTTCTGGCTTAACAGCCAGTTTCAGTATGACCGTTTATTGTTTTTAGCTTTTCCTATGCATTTCAAGCATGTTTCTGCATAGAGAAAAAATAACCCTGGAAAGTTGTTTTTCTCCAAGAGGGAAAAAGCTAGGAGGCTGAAACTCTGCAGGTGTCTTGGGTACTATCCACCCTACAGAAAGGTATGACAATCCTGGTTCTGACTTAACTGCCAGTTTCAGTATGACCGTTTATTGTTTTTAGCTTTCCCTATGCATTTCAAGCATGTTTTTGCATAGAGAAAAAATTCCCCTGGAAAGTTGTTTTTCTCCAAGAGGGAAAAAGCTAGGAGGCTGAAACTGTGCAGGTGTGTAGGGTATAATCCACCCTGCAAAGGGGTAGGGCAATCCTGGTTCTGGCTTAACTGCCAGTTTCAGTATGACCGTTTATTGTTTTAGCTTTCTTATGCATTTCAAGCATGTTTCTGCATAGAAAAAAATACCTGTGGAAAGTTGTTTTTCTCCAAGAGGGAAAAAGCTAGGAGGCTGAAACTCTGCAGGTGTGTAGGCTACTATCCACCCTACAAAGGGGTAGGGCAATCCTGGTTCTGGCTTAACTGCCAGTTTCAGTATGACCGTTTATTGTTTTTAGCTTTTCCTATGCATTTCAAGCATGTTTCTGCATAGAGAAAAAATAACCCTGGAAAGTTGTTTTTCTCCAAGAGGGAAAAAGCTAGGAGGCTGAAACTCTGCAGGTGTCTTGGGTACTATCCACCCTACAGAAAGGTATGACAATCCTGGTTCTGACTTAACTGCCAGTTTCAGTATGACCGTTTATTGTTTTAGCTTTCCCTATGCATTTCAAGCATGTTTTTGCATAGAGAAAAAATTCCCCTCGAAAGTTGTTTTTCTCCAAGAGGGAAAAAGCTAGGAGGCTGAAACTCTGCAGGTGTGTAGGGTATTATCCACCCTACAAAGGGGTAGGGCAATCCTGGTTCTGGCTTAACTGCCAGTTTCAGTATGACCGTTTATTGTTTTTAGCTTTCTTTTGCATTTCAAGCATGTTTCTGCATAGAGAAAAAAATACCTGTGGAAAGTTGTTTTTCTCCAAGAGGGAAAAAGCTAGGAGGCTGAAACTCTGCAGGTGTGTAGGGTACTATCCACCCTACAAAGGGGTAGGGCAATCCTGGTTCTGGATTAACTGCCAGTTTCAGTATGACCGTTTATTGTTTTTAGCTTTTCCTATGCATTTCAAGCATGTTTCTGCATAGTGAAAAAATAACCCTGGAAAGTTGTTTTTCTCCAAGAGGAAAAAGCTAGGAGGCTGAAACTCTGCAGGTGTGTAGGGTACTATCCACCCTACAAAGGGCTAGGGCAATCCTGGTTCTGGCTTAACTGCCAGTTTCAGTATGACCGTTTATTGTTTTTAGCTTTCTTTTTGCATTTCAAGCATGTTTCTGCATAGAGAAAAAAATACCTGTGGAAAGTTGTTTTTCTCCAAGAGGGAAAAAGCTAGGAGGCTGAAACTCTGCAGGTGTGTAGGGTACTATCCACCCTACAAAGGGGTAGGGCAATCCTGGTTCTGGCTTAACTGCCAGTTTCAATATGACCGTTTATTGTTTTTAGCTTTCCCTATGTATTTCAAGCATGTTTTTGCATAGAGAAAAAATTTCCCTGGAAAGTTTTTTTTCTCCAAGAGGGAAAAAGCTAGGAGGCTGAAACTCTGCAGGTGTGTAGGCTACTATCCACCCTACAAAGGGGTAGGGCAATCCTGGTTCTGGCTTAACAGCCAGTTTCAGTATGACCGTTTATTGTTTTTAGCTTTTCCTATGCATTTCAAGCATGTTTCTGCATAGAGAAAAAATAACCCTGGAAAGTTGTTTTTCTCCAAGAGGGAAAAAGCTAGGAGGCTGAAACTCTGCAGGTGTCTTGGGTACTATCCACCCTACAGAAAGGTATGACAATCCTGGTTCTGACTTAACTGCCAGTTTCAGTATGACCGTTTATTGTTTTTAGATTTCCCTATGCATTTCAAGCATGTTTTTGCATAGAGAAAAAATTCCCCTGGAAAGTTGTTTTTCCCCTGGAAAGCTAGGAGGCTGAAACTGTGCAGGTGTGTAGGGTATAATCCACCCTGCAAAGGGGTAGGGCAATCCTGGTTCTGGCTTAACGGCCAGTTTCAGTATGACCGTTTATTGTTTTTAGCTTTCTTTTTGCATTTCAAGCATGTTTCTGCATAGAGAAAAAAATACCTGTGGAAAGTTGTTTTTCTCCAAGAGGGAAAAATCTAGGAGGCTGAAACTCTGCAGGTGTGTATGGTACTATCCACCCTACAAAGGGGTAGGGCAATCCTGGTTCTGGCTTAACTGCTAGTTTCAGTATGACCGTTTATTGTTTTTAGCTTTTCCTATGCATTTCAAGCATGTTTCTGCATAGAGAAAAAATAACCCTGGAAAGTTGTTTTTCTCCAAGAGAGAAAAAGCTAGGAGGCTGAAACTCTGCAGGTGTGTAGGGTATTATCCACCCTACAAAGGGGTAGGGCAATCCTGGTTCTGGCTTAACTGCCAGTTTCAGTATGACCGTTTATTGTTTTTAGCTTTCCCTATGCATTTCAAGCATGTTTCTGCATAGAGAGAAAAAAACACCTGTGGAAAGTTGTTTTTCTCCAAGAGGGAAAAAGCTAGGAGGCTGAAACTGTGCAGGTGTGTAGGGTATAATCCAACCTGCAAAGGGGTAGTGCAATCCTGGTTCTGGATTAACTGCCAGTTTCAGTATGACCGTTTATTGTTTTTAGCTTCCCCTATGCATTTCAAGCATGTTTCTGCATAGTGAAAAAATAACCCTGGAAAGCTGTTTTTCTCCAAGAGGAAAAAATCTAGGAAGCTGAAACTCTGCAGGTGTGTAGGGTACTATCCACCCTACAAAGGGCTAGGGCAATCCTGGTTCTGGCTTAACTGCCAGTTTCAGTATGACCGTTTATTGTTTTTAGCTTTCTTTTTGCATTTCAAGCATGTTTCTGCATAGAGAAAAAAATACCTGTGGAAAGTTGTTTTTCTCCAAGAGGGAAAAAGCTAGGAGGCTGAAACTCTGCAGGTGTGTAGGGTACTATCCACCCTACAAAGGGGTATGGCAATCCTGGTTCTGGCTTAACTGCCAGTTTCAATATGACCGTTTATTGTTTTTAGCTTTCCCTATGTATTTCAAGCATGTTTTTGCATAGAGAAAAAATTCCCCTGGAAAGTTTTTTTTCTCCAAGAGGGAAAAAGCTAGGAGGCTGAAACTCTGCAGGTGTGTAGGCTACTATCCACCCTACAAAGGGGTAGGGCAATCCTGGTTCTGGCTTAACAGCCAGTTTCAGTATGACCGTTTATTGTTTTTAGCTTTCCTATGCATTTCAAGCATGTTTCTGCATAGAGAAAAAAATACCTGTGGAAAGTTGTTTTTCTCCAAGAGG
>NW_025060442.1:0-4983 GCF_019279795.1 Protopterus annectens
AACCGAAAGATAAAAACAATAAACGGTCATACTGAAAGTAGAAGTTTAGCCAGATTCAGGATTGCAGTACCATTTTGTAGCATGTATAGTACTCTACCTACTTATAGAGTATCAGCCTCCTAGCTTTACCCCTCTTGGAGAAAAGCCACTTTACACAGGTATTTTTCTCTATGTAAAAATAGGCTGAAAATGCATAGAGAAAGCTAAAACAATAAACTGTCATAGTGAAAGTGGAAGTTAAGCCAGAGCCAGGATTGCCCTACCCCTTTGTAGGGTGGATAGTACCCTACACCCTTGCAGAGTTTCAGCCTCCTAGCTTTTTCCCTCTTGGAGAAAAACAACTTTCCATGGGTATTTTTTCTCTATGCAAAAACATGCTTGAAATGCAGAGGGAAAGCTAAAAACAATAAACAGTCATACTGAAACTGGCAGTTAAGCCAGAACCAGGATTGCCCTACCCCTTTGAGAGTGGATAGTACCCTACACACCTGCAGAGTTTCAGCCTCCTAGCTTTTTCCCTCTTGGAGAAAAACAACTTTCCAGAGGTATTTTTTTCTCTATGCAAAAACATGCTTGAAATGCAAAAAGAAAGCTAAAAACAATAAACGGTCATACTGAAACTGGCAGTTAAGCCAGAACCAGGATTGCCCTGCCCCTTTGTAGGGTGGATAATCCCCTACACACCTGCAGAGTTTCAGCCTCCTAGCTTTTTCCCTCTTGGAGAAAAACAACTTTCCACAGGTATTTTTTCCCCTATGCAAAAACATGCTTGAAATGCAAAAAGAAAGCTAAAAATAATAAAAGGTCATACTGATACTGGCAGTTAAGCCAGAACCAGGATTGGCCTACCCCTTTGTAGGGTGGATAGTACACTACACACCTGCAGAGTTTCAGCTTCCTAGCTTTTTCCCCTCTTTGACAAAAACAACTTTCCAGAGGTATTTTTTTCTCTATGCAGAAACATGCTTGAAATGTAAAAAGAAAGCTAAAAACAATAAACGGTCATACTGAAACTGGCAGTTAAGTCAGAACCAGGATTGCCCTACCCCTTTGTAGGGTGGATAGTACCCTACACACCTGCAGAGTTTCAGCCTCCTAGCTTTTTCCCTCTTGGACAAAAACAACTTTCCAGCAGTATTTTTTTCTCTATGCAGAAACATGCTTGAAATGCAAAAAGAAAGCTAAAAACAATAAACGGTCATACTGAAACTGGCAGTTAAGCCAGAACCAGGATTGCCCTACCCCTTTGTAGGGTGGATAGTACCCTACACACCTGCAGAGTTTCAGCCTCCTAGCTTTTTCCCTCTTGGAGAAAAACAACTTTCCAGGGGTATTTTTTCTCTATGCAAAAACATGCTTGAAATGCAAAAAGAAAGCTAAAAACAATAAACGGTCATACTGAAACTGGCAGTTAAGCCAGAACCAGGATTGCACTACCTCTTTGTAGGGTGGATAGTACCCTACACACCTGCAGAGTTTCAGCCCCCTAGCTTTTTCCCTCTTGGAGAAAACCAACTTTTCAGAGGTATTTTTTTCACTATGCAGAAACATGCTTGAAATGCAAAAAGAAAGCTAAAAACAATAAATAGTCATACTGAAACTGGCAGTTAAGCCAGAACCAGGATTGCCCTACCACTTTGTAGGGTGGATAGTACCCTACACACCTGCAGAGTTTCAGCCTCCTAGCTTTTTCCCTCTTGGAGAAAAACAACTTTCCAGGGGTATTTTTTCTCTATGCAAAAACATGCTTGAAATGCATAGGGAAAGCTAAAAACAATAAACGGTCATACTGAAACTGGCAGTTAAGCCAGAACCAGGATTGCCCTACCCCTTTGTAGGGTGGATAGTACCCTACACACCTGCAGAGTTTCAGCCTCCTAGCTTTTTCCCTCTTGGAGAAAAACAACTTTCCAGAGGTATTTTTTTTCTCTATGCAGAAACATGCTTGAAATGAAAAAAGAAAGCTAAAAACAATAAACGGTCATACTGAAACTGGCAGTTAAGCCAGAACCAGGATTGCCCTACCGCTTTGTAGGGTGGATAGTACCCTACACACCTGCAGAGTTTCAGCCTCCTAGCTTTTTCCCTCTTGGAGAAAAACAACTTTCCAGGGGTATTTTTTCTCTATGCAAAACATGCTTGAAATGCAAAAAGAAAGCTAAAACAATAAACGGTCATACTGAAACTGGCAGTTAAGCCAGAACCAGGATTGCCCTACCCCTTTGTAGGGTGGATAGTACCCTACACACCTGCAGAGTTTCAGCCTCCTAGCTTTTTCCCTCTTGGAGAAAAACAACTTTCCAGAGGTATTTTTTCTCTATGCAGAAACATGCTTGAAATGCAAAAAGAAAGCTAAAAACAATAAACGGTCATACTGAAACTGGCAGTTAAGCCAGAACCAGGATTGCCCTACCCCTTTGTAGGGTGGATAGTACCCTACACACCTGCAGAGTTTCAGCCTCCTAGCTTTTTCCCTCTTGGAGAAAAACAACTTTCCAGAGGTATTTTTTCTCTATGCAGAAACATGCTTGAAATGCAAAAAGAAAGCTAAAAACAATAAACGGTCATACTGAAACTGGCAGTTAAGCCAGAACCAGGATTGCCCTACCCCTTTGTAGGGTGGATAGCACCCTACACACCTGCATAGTTTCAGCCTCCTAGCTTTTTCCTTCTTGGAGAAAAACAACTTTCCAGGGTATTTTTTCTCTATGCAAAAACATGCTTGAAATGCATAGGGAAAGCTAAAAACAATAAACGGTCATACTGAAACTGGCAGTTAAGCCAGAACCAGGATTGCCCTACCCCTTTGAGAGTGGATAGTACCCTACACACCTGCAGAGTTTCAGCCTCCTAGCTTTTTCCCTCTTGGAGAAAAACAACTTTCCAGAGGTATTTTTTTCTCTATGCAGAAACATGCTTGAAATGCAAAAAGAAAGATAAAAACAATAAACGGTCATACTGAAAGTAGAAGTTTAGCCAGATTCAGGATTGCAGTACCATTTTGTAGCATGTATAGTACTCTACCTACTTATAGAGTATCAGCCTCCTAGCTTTACCCCTCTTGGAGAAAAGCCACTTTACACAGGTATTTTTCTCTATGTAAAAATAGGCTGAAAATGCATAGAGAAAGCTAAAACAATAAACTGTCATAGTGAAAGTGGAAGTTAAGCCAGAGCCAGGATTGCCCTACCCCTTTGTAGGGTGGATAGTACCCTACACCCTTGCAGAGTTTCAGCCTCCTAGCTTTTTCCCTCTTGGAGAAAAACAACTTTCCATGGGTATTTTTCTCTATGCAAAAACATGCTTGAAATGCATAGGGAAAGCTAAAAACAATAAACAGTCATACTGAAACTGGCAGTTAAGCCAGAACCAGGATTGCCCTACCCCTTTGTAGGGTGGATAGTACCCTACACACCTGCAGAGTTTCAGCCTCCTAGCTTTTTCCCTCTTGGAGAAAAACAACTTTCCATGGGTATTTTTTCTCTATGCAAAAACATGCTTGAAATGCATAGGGAATGCTAAAAACATTAAACGGTCATACTGAAACTGGCAGTTAAGCCAGAACCAGGATTGCCCTACCCCTTTGTAGAGTGGATAGTACCCTACACACCTGCAGAGTTTCAGCCTCCTAGCTTTTTCCCTCTTGGAGAAAAACAACTTTCCAGAGGTATTTTTTTCTCTATGCAGAAACATGCTTGAAATGCAAAAAGAAAGCTAAAAACAATAAACGGTCATACTGAAACTGGCAGTTAAGCCAGAACCAGGATTGCCCTACCCCTTTGTAGGGTGGATAGTACCCTACACACCTGCAGAGTTTCAGCCTCCTAGCTTTTTCCTCTTGGAGAAAAACAACTTTCCAGAGGTATTTTTTTCTCTATGCAGAAACATGCTTGAAATGCAAAAAGAAAGCTAAAAACAATAAACGGTCATACTGAAACTGGCAGTTAAGCCAGAACCAGGATTGCCCTACCCCTTTGTAGGGTGGATAGTACCCTACACACCTGCAGAGTTTCAGCCTCCTAGCTTTTTCCCTCTTGGAGAAAAACAACTTTCCAGGGTATTTTTTCTCTATGCAAAAACATGCTTGAAATGCAAAAAGAAAGCTAAAAACAATAAACGGTCATACTGAAACTGGCAGTTAAGCCAGAACCAGGATTGCACTACCTCTTTTTAGGGTGGATAGTACCCTACACACCTGCAGAGTTTCAGCCCCCTAGCTTTTTCCCTCTTGGAGAAAACCAACTTTTCAGAGGTATTTTTTTCACTATGCAGAAACATGCTTGAAATGCAAAAAGAAAGCTAAAAACAATAAATAGTCATACTGAAACTGGCAGTTAAGCCAGAACCACCCCTACCCCTTTGTAGGGTGGATAGCACCCTACACACCTGCATAGTTTCAGCCTCCTAGCTTTTTCCATCTTGGAGAAAAACAACTTTCCAGGGGTATTTTTCCTCTATGCAAAAACATGCTTGAAATGCATAGGGGAAGCTAAAAATAATAAACGGTCATACTGAAACTGGCAGTTAAGCCAGAACCAGGATTGCCCTACCCCTTTGTAGGGTGGATAGTACCCTACACACCTGCAGAGTTTCAGCCTCCTAGCTTTTTCCCTCTTGGAGAAAAACAACTTTCCAGAGGTATTTTTTTTCTCTATGCAGAAACATGCTTGAAATGCAAAGGAAAGCTAAAAACAATAAACGGTCATACTGAAACTGGCAGTTAAGCCAGAACCAGGATTGCCCTACCGCTTTGTAGGGTGGATAGTACCCTACACACCTGCAGAGTTTCAGCCTCCTAGCTTTTTCCCTCTTGGAGAAAAACAACTTTCCAGGGTATTTTTTCTCTATGCAAAAACATGCTTGAAATGCAAAAAGAAAGCTAAAAACAATAAACGGTCATACTGAAACTGGCAGTTAAGCCAGAACCAGGATTGCCCTACCCCTTTGTAGGGTGGATAGTACCCTACACACCAATTTCAAGCC
>NW_025060443.1:0-4778 GCF_019279795.1 Protopterus annectens
CTTTTTTTTGCATATAAAGTAACAATTTCTACTTTGTGGTACTTTACTTAAACATCCTTGTCCCATGAAACTTTTTTCTGTCAATTATGGACAGTTGTTTTAGAGAACAGAATCACTTTTACTTCCTCAATTGTTTTATGCATCAATTCAAAACAAATCATAGTTTGTATTGCAATAAGATCCAGTGTTATCAGGTTTAGTGTAGCATCTATAAGGAACTGTTACATTGGAATGGCTCCATCCTACCCTGACTGTATCATTCTTATGAAAACACACAGTTCCCTTTTGACGAATAGACAAGTGTAATGCTACTTTATCTTCTGATGTGACATTCGATGTGTCATGAATTAGGTTTTCCCAGGTCTTATTAGCCCCTAGGGGAACTGAAGTTAGCAGTAATCCCCCATATGCTGTTGGTAGAGCTGTGCAGATCCAGCAATTCGAAACATTGAAGGTTTCAGCATACATATATTTGATTGCCTGGTAAGTACTGAAGTTCGGGTGCCACTCACGCTTACTAAATTCTACTTGCGTAACAGAGAAGAGAAATGGCCATAACAAAAAGATTATTGTTACCATGATGATCAGTAGGATGGTCATGCAATATTTCTGTGGAAATGATTGTTCCGTATTGTCTCTGTCTTCTCCGGTTCTTCCAAAAAGATATTTTCTTGATTCAGTCATTTTACTTGGACACGTGATCTTACTCTCTGCCCTACAGGACCTTAGCACCAATGATTGCTTCACTGGGTTTGAGACGGATCAGTTCCTATTGAGCTAACCCCCCTTTGTAGCCAGACTTTTGTGCTTAGGGTCCTGATGGAGAGGTAAGGTCTTTGTCCAATTCAAGGTTTCTCATCAACTTGCAGTGCGTCAGGTGTATCCAGAGCCTTCTGCTATCTTGACTGCAGTAGGTGTTGAAAGAAGCACCTGGTAGGGAACTTCTCGCTTTGACGATTCCCAGTTGTTTACCTTCACTATTTTAATCCACACACGGTCTCCTGGCGACACTGTCACTTCCGATGTTTGCTTGCTTCTGACCTGAAACAGAATTAAATTGCAACAGATGTTTAGAACTCAACAACTTTTTCATATATTCAGCTAGTGTAAAATCAGCTTCCTGGTCTGATGACATGAGAGGTTTCCACTGGGGTGTGTAATAAGCCCTTCCATACAGCTTTTCAAAAGGAGTTGGTCCTTTTGCTGTAGGGACAGTTCTCGTGCTCAACAGTGCCAGAGGTAAACAGTACAGCCAGGTTTTCCCTGTTTCAGCTATCAATTTCCTTAGTTTGCTTTTTAGTATGCCATTATGCCTTTCAACCAGCCCTGCAGACTGCAGATGATATGCACAATGATTTTTAAGAGAAATACCAAAAAACTTACTCAGCTGCTGTATGGTTTGATTTACAAAGTGCGTACCGTTGTCACTATAGATTCTTTCCGGAATACCAAACCTAGGAATAATGTCCTTAACAAGTACCTTTGCTACTGTACCTGCATCCGGATTTTTAGTTGGAAAAGCTTCCACCCACTTGGAGAACATATCTATAATGACAAGGCAGCACTTCTTGTTTTCACATTTGTTTAGTTCTATGAAATCCAAACAGATAGTGTGAAATGGATAGGGTGGTGTGGGAAAACTCCCTTGCTTAGGCTTTATCATCCCCTGTGCATGGTGTTTGTTACAGATCTGACACATTAAACAAAATTTTTAGAATAGTTTGTAAATCCATATGTTGTGAACACCACCAGCTGTACCATCCCCTGTTGGGACATGGCACTGCCCATGGCTCAACAATGCATGAACAAGTTAGAGGGTAGTATTGGTTTTCCCTCCTTAGAGATATACAGCCCCTTCTCGAGGATTGCTCCTCGTTTTATCCATCGCTGTTTTTCTGCTTGCATAGTGAGTGTCTGCATTGTTTTTAACATATCTAAATTCAAGGTTTCAGAGGATTGTAATTCCTTATCTAGTAGGAATACCTCTGTAGCTGCCTGTTTTGCAGCTGTATCAGCTCTCGCATTACCTTTTGAAATTATGTCCTGTTGTTTAGTATGAGCTGTACATTTTCAAATAACTACCCTTCGAAGCAATTGAATGGATTCTAAAAGATCTAAAATAAGCTGCACATGATTTATAGGTTTGCCAGTAGATGTTATCATCCCTCAGTTTTTCCACTGTTGTGCAAACACATGTACAGTGGAAAAAGCGTATTGGCTATCAGTGAAGATGTTTACACATTTATCCTTCGCTACGGTACATGCTCGTGTCAGAGCAATCATTTCCACTGCCTGCGCGGATAAATGATCTGATGGCTTCTATAACTTCAGTATCAGAGACTACTGCATATCCTACTAGGTTCTGTCCTGCAGGGCCCCTTTTGCACAGCCATCACAGTATGTCACCTCGGCATTATCCAAGGGGACATCCATGAGGTCTTTCCTAGGTAATGTCTTCTGCTCGATTATTTGCAGGCAGCGATGTGGTGTGCCGTCTGCAGGAGTTGGGAGCAGGGTAGAAGGGTTTAAGGTCATACATCATTCAATTGTCATATGAGGTTGGCTCAACAATATGGTCATGCAGGAGAGATGCCTAGCAGGAGAGAGATATGCTACTTTTTCTTGTAATAAAATAATCGTGACTGCATGAGGTACCCTTAGAGTGAGTGGGTGAAACAAGACTACTGAAACCAAAGCCTGCACTGCCATTGCTGCCGCAACTACTGCCTGCATACAGTGTGGCAAAGATCATGCCACTAGGTCTAATTGTGATGAATAGTAAGCAATGGGACGTTGCTTATCCCCATGTTGTTGTGTTAGTACTGATGTCATATAACCTTGTTTGCAATCTACAGTCTGGAAAAAATGCTTATGGTAATTAGGCAAACCCAGAACTAGAGAGGAGGCTATTAACTGTTTCAGCTTAGAGAAAGCAGATTCTGCCTCCGTTGCCCACTGTAACAAGTCCTGCACTGCCATAGGTGTCTTGTAAATAAGGTCAGTTAAAGGTGCAGATTCCAAGGCATAGTTTGGAATCCAGCTTCGACATAAATTAGTCGTTCCTAAGAAGGACATCATTTCCTTCTTGATGGTAGGCTTCGGTGCCTGCAAAATTGCCACCTTTCTGTCCTCATCTAAAGTTCTACCTCCATTGGATATTACATATCCCAAGTACTTTACCTGTTTTTTTCCAAAGTTGCAGTTTGTTCTTATTCACTTTGTGCTCCTCAGCAGCTAGAAATTGTATAAGTGCTACTGTATCTTCCCTGCAATCCTGCAGGGTGGGGGCTGCTAATAGAATGTCATCAACATAAAGTAAGACCTGACTACCCCTTGGTGGGTTAAATCCTGCCAGGTTACTTGACATTTCTTGTGAAAATATAGTAGGGCTCTCACAATATCCCTGTGGTAATCGGGTATATGTGTATCTTTTTCCCTGAAACGTGAATGCAAACCAATACTGGCTGTCTGGGTGTATTGGTATTGAAAAGAATGCATTACTAATGTCTACCACAGAGAAATATTCTTGTTGAGGTTTTAAGTCGTTCAACAAGGTGTGTGGATCCGGCACCATAGGTGCCCTTGGTATTACTGCGTCATTTACAGCTTGCAAATCCTGAACCATACGCCATTCTCCATTGGCTTTTTTGACTGGAAATAAAGGTGTATTACACGGAGAATCAGGGGATTCTACTAGCACCCCTCCCTTAAGTAATGCTGCTATAATAGGTTTTATTCCTGCCTCTGCATCCTTTCTTAAGGGATACTGTCTTTTTTGTGGTCTAAACGCTGATTTTGGTGTAATACTAACTGGACCTGCAGTACGGATAAGTCCTACATCTGATTTTCCTGCTGACCAGAGGGTCTCTGGTATATCTCGTAAGGCATTTTCTTCTTCCGTCAGTAGGAGTATCCATCAGCTGTCTCCGCGAGACTGCAGATGTACAGCTGGGTTAGCTTGAGTCACCCAGTTCAATTTCTGCACTTGTATTCCCTGTCCTGACAACTCCAGTTCTGTTTGTTTTTCCCATCTTGTAACTCTCTCCCCTAGGTCTGCCCACCGTATGTTTTTATTCTTGGTTAAGCTTACATGTGGTAGTCGATTGGATTTATAAAGTGTCAAAAACTCCTGGGGCAGCGAACAGCTGGCTACACTATTCCCTTCTGCGTCCCAGTATAAATTTCTTCGTACCAATCTGTTTGTACGATGCTTAAATAATTCTTTTTCATACTCATTATCAGGCCCTGGTGTGTTACAAAAATACAGGGTGCAATGCAGCAGGTGCTGTTTATCAATGTCCTGGGAGGCAAACTTACTGATGGCTACATTCATCAGTTCTTTGGTCACAGTCCCTGGACCAGTCGTAACCAGGTCCTGACTGTACCAATAAAATGTTTCACTCCCCGATTGAACCATAAAGGTGTCAGTTCGTCGCTGCGCTTCCATGCCCTGCATAGTTGGAACCACCGCTATGCCAAACAACTGCATAAGATCCCTGCCCAAGAGATTTACTGGGCATTTTGCAGAAACTACAATCTTACTTATTTGTGTTAATCCTGAAACAGGATCTGTTATGATGATATTGGGAGAGGGCTCCGGTATAGCTGCCCATTCGCTGCTTTGACCAATATGTAATCAGATGACTCTGAATTGTCTGGTAATTTGGATGGGTGTATCAGGTCCTGATGCCCTGAATCACACAAAATTTAACCTCACTGCCTTCACTAAAAGTGTAACTTCGGTTTTGTATCTGCTAAATAGTAGCTCAATAAAGCTA
>NW_025060444.1:0-10511 GCF_019279795.1 Protopterus annectens
GTCAGACTCCAAATCCAGCTTCTCAGACCAGTGACAAGTGATACACCACAGGGTTCAGTCCTGGGTCCCTCCTGTTTCGTGTCTAGCTCTCAAAGTACAGGCCAACACAGAAGGTCTTGATCAACAAAGTTTTGTAGACGACTGCAAACTGGGAGCCATAATTAAAACTCCAGAAGATGTGGGACATCCTACAAAAGCGCCTCGTGTTGAGACAGAGGCCTGGTGTCAATGCCATGGCCTCAAGCCCAATGCCAAAAAGTGTTGTCATTCCTTTTGTAAAAACTCAGTAGACTAAGTGAAAACTACCACATAGGTGGTAGTCACTTTAACACCTGCTAGCTGGTAAAAGACCTTGGGATGTAGGTGGACAGTAGTCTCTCCTTTGATAATAATATCACCACAGTGAAGCCTGTGAGTCCTCTATGTGGCAATAATCTCATCATCACAAAAGGTTTCTATCCAGGAAAAGAGGTCATTGTTCCTCCTCTACTCATCACCATTAGATCCATTATATAGAGCGGCCAATGCCCCTTTTGGTATGTAAATTCCCTACAAGATATCTAAGGCACTGGAAAGGGCCAGCCAGAAATAATTGCCAAAAGAGGATTACTGGTCTCAAAGAGATGCCCCCAAGTGGGTGACCATCTCAAAAACCTGTGAAGCTAATCTGTTGCATATCTTCCACCTCGTAGAGGCCATCCTTTCGCCTAACATGTCAAACCCAGAACCCAGGACATGCTCACCACGAAACTGTAATCCCTACCCAGCCATGCTCTAGGGAGTTCCAAACCTTGTCACCACAATAAACAGAACATGCCAGGATATGGGACCCCTGTCCCAGAGACTTCCATACCTGGAACAAACTACCTATCTACATCAAATAAAGCTCCCTCATTAGCACTGTTCAAGAGGAAATCTTGATGATTGGGATGGGAGATAGGTGCCTCACCCCGGGACTCCACGGTGGCTCTGCCTCACAGTGGCACACAGGCAAAAATGGCTCTCAAGGCAAAAGTGCACCTACAGTTTCTCTGGTAGGGCATCTAGGGCCATAGGCCTAGTAATCTGCAATGCAGTGCAGTCCTGCGAAACCTATAGGCTGTAGAATGCAAATCTACTGACTGCAAACTGTATTGCTTAACTCCATAGTACTGCTCAAGGGATGTGTCTAGGGCTAACAATTACCAGTCACATATGATGTGTCTTCTACAGGCTTTAGGTAAATAAAGGTATATGGGGTGAGATAGCCCACCCACAGCCAGATATTGTGGGAATTTCACAGATATTTCAAATGACACATGTGTTTCACCAGTGTGCTGTTGAAACCAAAATAAAGCTGTGTAATAATGCAGTATGTATTAGAGCATCATGTACACGTGTGTTCTTGTAACATTACCAGAATGCTAGAGGAAAGTCCTGTAACATGTATTGCACAATTCATAGGTGTTCTTGTGGGATCCCCAGGCAAGTATCAGTCACCCCTGTAGTCGTAGCAGTGACTCCAGTAGTCAGCCCTAAATTTTGTGTGGCCATTGTGCACACCCTTTGCACACACAGTCCTGGGTCAAATCCAGTGCTATGTAGCATTAAATTTTCAGTATCAGTCATGTAATGCCTCTCACAGTTTTCCTCTCCCCAAGAACACACAATACATGTGTTGGCAAGGTGAGTTGGCAACATATGTGCAGATTCCTTGTGTTTAGATCTCGCTAAGAATGTTACACTCCACAGTGAAGAAATGTGCCTATCAACATTGTTGGATTCAGAAAATAAAACTGTGTAATCCCAATATGGCTGTATCTCTTGTGAAGGTCCAAGCTCTTAGTTGCTGCAGCTCAATTAGCTAAATTATTTGCAGATGTCCCCCTGCAGGTAGACACAGTAAAGTGTAGTTCTAATTCCCCATGCTCAAGCAATCCGCCAGTTTCCTCATGACCTAAGCCGTCTAGTTTAATTACTTTACGAAAACATGCCTCCCCAGTGCGTCACACAAGCACTCTCTCGCAATGTAACTAAACTTAATGACCCTGGCCTGCCACATGTTTACCACACAGAAATTATTATTTGGAATGCAAATGCGTTACCAAATCCATTTACAGAACACCCTGATAGTTATATAAGTCCGTTCAGGAAACCATTCTGAGTAGTTCTGTGTGATTTGTTAGTGCCCAGTTCCGGCGTCACCCGCACGCTTGAGGTATGTATGTACTACAACAGCTGGGCTGCAGAATTCAGAAGTCACTGTAATCGCGAACTGTCAATATTATACCCAGTAGAAGTATGTATGACCAGTGTTACTGCCAAAATGTCATCTGCAATGTGTCTCTAATGGAATTGCTTTTCTCTCTCCTTCCCCTACCCCTTATCTTTTTAATTTGTCTATTATCGTAATATATACGTCACGCATTATTAAATATACAAACTAACTATATTTGAAAATGTGGTTGATTGTTGGTGTTTTATTATGATTCAATATTAAATATATTGTGTTAAAATAACTGTTTTGTTGGTGTTTGCTTTGCTTACTCTACAATGGCATGTCTGTTTGTTACATAATGTTGTGTTGCAATATACTGTACACATGAATATGCATTTGGATTAATAAATATGATGTTCCATTTTGTTAATATTAACAATGGCTTGATATTAATAACATAACTTATAGCTTTACCTCATTTACCACAAAGTATGTCAAGGTAGGCTGGTTCCTGGGCTGATCTCCCACCAACCACAAAATTGGGTCCCAGCACACCTGGGAAACAGACCAGTGGTGCTTCCTCTGCTGACCCTGCACCATCTGCTGTGTTGGGAAGTAAAGCCTCTCTAGAGCGGTGGGCAGGGGTTGATAGTAGTCACCCAGGATGGGCGCACACCCTGGTGCGTGAGGGAGGTAATCAAATGCTTTGGCTAAGGGACTGTCACCTGTGCTGGATTAAGGGCATGATGGCCAGCCTGGTGTGGCAGCCCCCACCCTGATGCTCGAAGCTGCACAGCACAGCCACCCTCAGGGCAGTGAAGGAGCAGTGCCAACAGTCCTTGGGGCTGGATGGAGACAGGAGTCATACTGCAGCTTTTCATCTGATGCTCAAGTGGGACCGATTCCACAATACCCTCCCCTATCCAAGGTGTTCACCTGCCTGACTGCTGTCTTGTCTGCCTGAAAATGCATCCTCTCAAAACCAACTACCTCCCAACATCCCATGCTCACCTTTAAAAAATGTCAGTACCCGTCCCCAAAAATATTATCCCATACATAGCTTCCATTTCGCATTACATGTGTCCACTGTGGATGTACATATATACTCCAGTTGGGGTCTGGTTTGACAACACAGTTATGTTGTCCCACCACTGTCTCTAGGGTTTGAGAATCACCATCTACAATTCGTCAAAGCGTATTAGAAGCGTTGTACAGGTGAAATGGATAGTTATGGTTCTTCTTCTACCTCTTCGTTCCGCCAGCCCCTTTCTTTTTATATTTTTAATGTCAACCGTTTTGCCGCCCCAAATGCGCTGGTGTTCCGCCATCCACGTCCGCACGCCTGCTAGGAAGTGGGACGAAGCAGCTGCTCCAGCAAATGACTCTGGCTTACAGTGCATTTTCGTCACAGTCCTGTCTAAATACAGTAAGTAAGCTCTTGCTGCATTTCATTTACATTACTGTGAAGAATGCAATTAATGGATCACTAATACACTCTTTATTCCACACAACGTGATTGCGTAAATTAAATAACGTTTTCAGTGTAAGAAGTCCCAGGCCTGCAGGTGGACACATTATCACAAATCTATAATGGCGCCCACCAGCCGCATCGAAGTGCCACGCCGTTACGCGTTCCGCGTCATCGCGCGACCGCTGCGTTGCCAGCAAAACCATATCACGTTAGAGGTAATCACCCGGGTTGATGGCAGAGCATATTTAAAGCAGACAGCTTGCCTTTGTGTGTACTACCTGTATGAGATCTTACTCACACAGCATGCTCCTTGGGTAAAACATTACTACTAGCATATTTCAGCAGAGAAGTACTGCAGTCCACCAGGTAATGAATCATTGTTTTTGTGTATAACAGGATGCAGATGGGAGTGGGGATACAGGTATGTAGCCAGGGTTTACAGCAGTAAGCCTGTCTTATACCCGTGGTAATGACATGTCATTGATATCCTGTTGTGTTATACACCCACAGGGGGACATATTGGCCAGTCCAAGGTGGTATCACTTGTCTTTTCTCATTGTGGCACACTGCTATTGTTGGACTGTCCCTTTCTTCATAGTGGCTGTAATAGTAACACTGCTATTGTCTGGCACTGGTCTTATAACATATTGCTGTATGGTTGGCCTTAGTGGACACAATCTCAACATGTACTGGAGTGTTGAGTGTATGATCAAACACCAGAATTTCTCATGGCACTCAGGGAAATACTTCACTATTACATACTATCTTGGTTGGATCCAACACACATTGTATGTTGTCAGGATTGTAGGGTATGACATGTGTGAGCAAGCAGCTTGATAGTGTTGACATTTTGCAATTGTTGTATCTGTACATAGTGGATGTCTAAGTGTATCTGATCCTGTAATGTACTCCCCTTGTATTGTCTCTTCAGGAATAATGTATTACAGACAACACCAACCTTCCCAGATGTGGGAGAATGAGATAAATTTTTGCAAGGGATCTGGCAAGGCAACATCATGACATCCCAGGTTATAAGCAGGGGAGACATATAATAGAGAATAATGGCTGCATTGTAGCAAGACCTTCTTCATGATGTTAGCATGCTACATGGGCAGGGCAAGACATATGAGCAGGTTCAAAACCAGGCAACTGATATGATTAATGCTGCATGTCAAGGGCAGCAGATATAGCCAGGGACTCATGCTGTCACTGTGTGGATGGCCTGTGCAGGTAGAACAACAAATCTCAGCCACAGAGGAATATTCCTTGCATTACCTAGGCACACACATGTAACGGCTCCTCTTGTGTGGCATCCATCACAATCTCACACATTGTGGAGGTGGGGTCCAGTTTCTTACAGCTGAGGAGAGTATGCAGTATGCCCAGATCACTGTGACTGCATTGTAATATGGTAGCAGTCAGTGTGTTAGGGCTGTAGATACTTTTATGTTGGGATCTCAGGTCTTTGTTCTTTTGGGGTGTAAACCTCAGGTATACACTCATACACACAGATTGGGACCACACAAACAAGTAAATACTATTGAAGGATACTGTAAATGTGTGAGATATATGAATCGTATTACCTTGTTGTGTTGCAGCATGCAGTGGTACTGACATTACCCCACCCTCAGCCTTTCACAGGTCCACTGTGGTATTGCCCAAGACTGTGTTGCTGCCACTGGTAAGTATGACAACTTGTTTTGTTAAGGAACAATTATAGTTTAGTATGGTTAATGGCCATGAATAAATGCCCCTATGTACACACGTAATTATGTGTGTAAAAAGCATAGGGATGTTTTTAAATGCCAGTCTGGAAGAGGAACTTTGGCTTCCAAGAGAGGGGATAGTCTCAGGAGGGTGTAGCTCAACAAAACAGATACAGGCTTTGGCTGTTACAGGTAAGCCAGAGAGTAAGGGCCCTAGCTTTAAACTCAGAGGCAAAATCTAAAATGCCTTTTTAAAATACAACAGGGTTGAAGGCAAATACATTAGGGGTAGTGAAATGTGTATTTCCATATAATTGTGAAGAGAGTTATAATGGGTTTTATGTGTTGTAGTTCCAATTATAGTGTCATACCTGAGTAAGTAAAGGCTAGATAAATATTACTAGCCATAGTTTGACTCTGAGCTCCTTCAAGTTATAGTTATAAAGGTCCTGAGTTGAACTTTGAATTGTGTTCCAAGGTAGTGCTTTTGTGGATGAAGGCTTTTCGTAAGCAGAAGGGGCCGAAGTTATTTGACCTATAATCCAGCTCTTTCGGCTCTTTTATTGTTATAGAGTCTTGGATGCTTTTCTCATAACACTGTAGCAGTGCAAAGTTATTAATGTACCAAGCTTTTTTTTATTCTTATTGCAGGGGTGACCGGGCGTGGGAAGTGGAGCTCATTCTCCCACACAACCTGATGCCAGTGTCTCCCTTGGACATTAATGATGATGATGATGGCAGCCAAGCAGTGAGGCAGCAGGATGAGGGGGTGTCGGGGCTGGGAATCTGTCCCAGAGGTAGACATCAATCTTCTGCTCACATTGAAGTCACTGCACTAACACAGTCTATATGACCACACATACCCCAATCCCAGGAGGCCACAGGATACCTGGACAGTCAGAGTGGTGGAGACATTGAACAGAAAAAGTGTGTCAACTATGGCTCCAGTGGAGTGTAGACACCTGGCCATAGCGCTAAAGATTTGCAGGAGCTCAAGTGTATAGCCAGATAGATAAGTGCTAATAGGAGGCCTGTTGGTCCATCCACAACCTGTTGCAGGTGTCACTGCACATGGATCACCCAGCACATGTTTCAGGGCATCATGGGAGGTACACAGGCACACATTCTTGGAAAGGGAAGACAATGTGTATGGCTAGGGTTATGGATGTCCGTAGAGTCTTACATTCCTGTGAGCTTCCCACCTGCAGAAAAAAGGCATTGATTGCTTGAGGATAGGAAGGGTCTGTCTCTGGACCGCTATTACTGTCTGTGTTGGAACTTGTGGTTGGAGTTGGGTGTCTGGCCTAAGTGGATATAGGTCAACAACACCATCTGCTAAGCAGACTGCATGTGGCTTATGCACACTCACATGCCCCCTGAAGTGGCAGTGCACATCCCAGACCTGCAGCATGGACTGTGCTGTCTACATCATGAGAAGTGGCAGGCCATGGATCTCATTATCCTGGGTGGTTCCATGTGGGGACACACAGTCATGCAGACAGCAGTCAAGCCAGCCAGGTACTTCCAGCATCACTTCTGACTCTTTGGGGTAAGGGGAGATGTCAGTGCAACTCCTGGTAGAGCCATTTCCCATGTTTGGGGCCAGAGACACTGAACTATCAACTCTACAAGGTACATGGTCCAAAGCTGACCAACATACACACATGTGTAGGGCTAGCTACTGAGCTTTTGACTGTGTACATGCATTAACACACCCTCACACACCACTGTCAATTGCAGGTCACTCCACAGACACACACAGCACCTCTCTCCCATGTCCATCTTACACCCTGCCTCCTGACTCATGCACACATGCTGTCTACTGTTTGGCCAATAGCCTAGGCCTCCTGTATCCCTCACACATACTGTTCACTCATGTGCAAGTGATACACTGTGCCAGCATCCTTTGCCATCTTTGGGACACACTGAGGCAGGAAAAATGCTTTCAAGCTATGGGTCTGTTGCACAGGGTGACTATATGGCTACTTCTAACATGTACCTCTGTGTAATGCAAAGTAAGTTGGGTAGTGGTTGAAGAGCCGAGCAATGTATGCTGGCATTTGCCATGGGTAAGTGCCACATACATTTGTGTAACACCTTTTAGGGTCTCTCTTGAGCTGGGAATTTCTGGGTCATACAGGCCTTAATGTGCTCTGCTTATTTGAACTGTTTCTTTTCTAAAATCATTGCTGTGCCTTGTTCTTGCAGCAGCTGTGAACCGGGTGAATCAGGCCTGTTGGAATCTAGCTTTGTTTGTATAATCTTGGAGCACTGATCCAGGCCATCTTTTTTTTGGAGAAGGTTCCCGCACCAGGCTAGGGAGTGCACAGTTAGAATGTGTCTGAATGAAGACTGTTGGAATAGGGCTCAGTTCTGAGCTTTTTTCTGGTTAGTTGGGTAACTTGTTTAAATTAATTTGTTCGTTTTCTATTGTTTATATATATATATATATATATATATATATATATATATATATATATATATATATATATAAAACAAAATTGCACTTTATTCATCTTCTTTTATTGTATTTGTGTTTCTTCCTACTTTATTATTAGGGGCATTGACTACAACTTTGATCTGAGATATATAACAATAAGTATCCTTTTCTGTGCATTTAAAGTGCTTTTTAATTGTATCTGCTTCATTTTCGGAAAAAAAAAAACAACAAAACAAAAAAAAATACTTGTTTTGCCCCTTTTTAAGCTAGTATAGTCCAGTTTTCAGGTTAGTGCTGAATTCAGGGCAGTGTTACAACTCTCTGTGTTTGCCCATACCTGCTTTGATAGCTGGAAGCTCTCTGTTCACCTGTGAGAGGGAGCTTTGGAGCTAGCCTATCATCTGTCCCCGCAAGAAGGAAGTGTTTCAGCCCAGAAATTAGTAGTTTATTGGCCATTTTGGGCTAATTTCTATCTCTTTCATTTCCCTGCTATAAAAACCACATTTGCTCAGTTTTGTGCACCGGGCAGTGCCGGTTAGTTAGGGTATAACTATTGCCAGCTCCACAAAGTCTCCTCTTCAATTTTTCCCTTGGAACTATACAAACTTTCAAGTTAAGCACTCAAGCCATTCATTTTACAGCCCGGCACTTGCTCAGAACTCATAGAAAGCACTTATAAACCCTAGCACTAGAGCCTCCTATACTGTACAGAAGGACAAGGCTCTCTATTCGACCTTACCAGCTATTCAGTAAAACAGTTTTCTGTACCTATCCAGTCATGTCTAACGGACAGTTTCAGGTGTACTCTTTAGTCCAACTGATGAATCTGGGCATTTTGAGGCAATGTTACAACTGCATCATGTACTCAGACAACCCTCTCCTCCTATCACCAAACACTAATACATGCAAGAAATGCAATTATATAGCCTAACTGGAAGCTAAACTCTCTCAACCCAAGACTGGATGAGACAGTCAAGAGGAGAAGGGAAATACTTGCATCACACCACCAGTCTCATTATTATAGGACCAATTAAACCAGCACTGGTAAAAAACACACATAAATACATGAAAACATACTCGGAGGCTCTAAATAAAAATCTGCAAAAGCAACAGAGACCTCCAAAGCAGACATCCAAGTAATCTCCACCCCCCAACACAAACTATGAAACACATACTTAACAAAACCAGTAAAAGTGCCATGCAACTGTAGAGCCCTTAAGACAAAATAACATAACCGCACATACTAGTAATAGGTGACTCCATGGTCAGGCAATACCACATCTCCATTGATGTCCCACCTACCAGGGTTGAATAAGGAGAAGGTTTCTGTTAGCTGCCTGTTGGGTTCCAGGATCCCATATAATGATTGCTAATCATTGTGGCCACTCCAGAACAAGGCCAAATATGACCTCCGCTTCATTGTCCATGTTGGTGGAATGACCTGAGCAGTACCCTCCCCTGACTACACATAAAAAGAGACAAGGAAGAGCTCTCTGATCAATGAGCTCTAGGCTGATATGACCCTGACCCCGAGTTGCATCCCCTGCCCTCACCCAATAATGATACCATGGTAAAAAAAAAAAGAAAAATTATCAATTTCAACAACTGGCTAAGTTTCTGTGTCATTCAAAGGGGATCCAGTGTTCAAGTCCACCTGGGATGAGACATGCTCATCAGTTTCACGCTTGCTCGCTGAGATGGCTTGCACCACCCCTAGGCTTTGAACACTGGTCAATGCCTTTTTCACCCCCATAGTGGCCTTTTTTAGCAAGGGTCAAAAGACAAACCCACCCGCCTATAAATAGCAATGTAAGTAACAAAAACGAGGTAATGCTACCTCAATTCCAGAAGTTTAAAACCCTCAGAATGGCGCATTCGCGAGGCACTCCCTCAGTATGCTGGAGAAAATCAATATATGTGCAGTAACAAAACCTGGTTTAAGGCTCCAGAGAGCACCCTACAGCACTACCCAGGCAACAATTCATACCATACATTTCCTTACATTATAGAACCCAGGACCTAATTACAAACGCTGGGCGTATCCATATTCATCAAGGATACTCCACATCTCCAGGTTAGTGGCACAGCATAATGCTTCAGAGATCATCCACGTAAACGTAAATAAATGGAAAACTACAATCCAAACTGGCTGTAGCTTGCTGGGCAGATCACCCACCAGTTCAGACCCCCATTCCCGTGTGTGTGTGTGTGTTTCCTGGAAATACTAGAAACATAAAGGTCCTACCAAACACCCTAATATTTGTGATTTAAATTACCTAAAACACAACTGGGATCACTACTCAAGTACTCAACTCCCCTTGCCCAACACATTTCCCCTAGAATTTAGTAAACTCAAACATCCTGGATCAAATGGTCACACTCCCACCAGATGTGACAAATACAGGCCGGTCTGGTCATCAACAACATGGGCTAATCGATGTTCAACACCACCAGAAGTCAACCCCTCGCTGGTTAGATCTGAATTCATAAACAAATCACTCTGATGACCAAGCATCCTACCCCCACCCTGACAGCAGGAAAACCACTTCAGAAAACTCAAAAGTAAAACTCTGGCTACTACTTTGCAAGCGTAATCCAAGGTGGAAAAGTTTCTAAAGCTCCTATGGCGCTAAAGGATGTCAATTGTCCCGAAGCTGTAAAATCCTGTACTAATGCATTCTAAAACACATCAGAAAG
>NW_025060445.1:0-5344 GCF_019279795.1 Protopterus annectens
AAAATGCAGTACTATATGAAAAATGCAGATAAAAGGGACTTAAATTCACTTTCCCGTTGATTGCAAAAATCTTAGCCAGCCAAAGCTCAGATATTTTAGCAGAAATAACACAAGATGTAACACTTATATGGCAAGACAAACCCCTAGGCTAGGAGTTAAACACAGAATATCAAGAAATGAAACTACCCCACTGCTACCAATGGCTACTTCTAACAAGCTCTCTGTAGAGACACAGAGCCCAAATATTATTCAATTAATATTCAGTGAAAAATAAATAAAATGCAGTACTATATGAAAAGTGCAGATAAAACTGTACTTAAATTGCTTATACATCCAGTGGATTGCAGATATATCATAGCCAGCCAAAGCACAGAAATTTTAGCAGAAATAACACAAGATGTAACACACATATGGCAAGACTAAGTCCCTAGGCTAGGAGTTATACACAGAATATCAATGAAATGAAACTACCCCTCACTGCTACCAATGGCTACACTTCTAACAAGCTCTCTGTAGAGACTCAGAGCCCACAATATTCAATTCAATCAATATTCAGTGGAAAAAATAAATAAATTGCAGTACTATATGAAAAAATGCAGATAAAAGTGTACTTAAATTTGCTTAAATATCTATTTGATTGCAAATAGATCTTGGCCAGCCAAAGCTGAGATATTTTAGCAGAAATAACGCAAGATTTAAAATTTATATGGCAAGACAAACCCACTAGGCTAGGAGTCAAACACAGAAAAGCAATGAAATGAAACGACCCCCACTGCTACCAATGGATACACTTCTAACAAGCTCTATGTAGAGACACAGAGCTCCCAATATTCAATTCAATTAATATTAAGTGAAAATAAAAAAATAAAATGCAGTACTATATGAAAAAGTGCAGATAAAAGTGTACTTAAATTCACTTATACATCCAGTTGATTGCAGGTAGATTTTAGCCAGCCAAAGCTCAGATATTTTAGCAGAAATAACACAAGATGTAACACTTATATGGCAAGACAAACCCCCTAGGCTAGGAGTTAAACACAGAATATCAAAGAAATGAAACTACCCCCACTGCTATCAATGGCTATACTTCTAACAAGCTCTCTGTAGAGGCACAGAGCCCACAATATTCAATTCAATTAATATTCAGTGGAAATAAATAAATAAAATGCAGTACTATATGAAAATGTGAGATAAAAGTGAACTTAAATTCCCTTATACGTCCAGTTGATGGCCGGTAGATCTTAACCAGACAAACCTCAGATATTTTAGCAGAAATAACACAAGATGTAACACTTATATGGCAAGACAAACCCCCTAGGCTTGGAGTTAAACACAGAATATCAATGAAATGAAACTACCCCCCCACTACTACCAATGGTTACACTTCTAACAAACTCTCTGTAGAGACACAGAGCCCACAATATTCGATTCACTTAATTTCCAGTGAAAAAAATAAGTAGAATGCAGAACTATATGAAAGAGTGCAGATAAAAGTGTACTTAAATTTGCTTATATATCCAGTTGATTGCAGGTAGATCTTATCCTTCCAAAGCTCAGATATTTTAGCAGAAATAACACAAGATGTAACACTTATATGGCAAGCAAACCCCTTAGGCTAGAAGTTAAGCATAGAATATCAATGAAATGAAAGTACCCCCCCACTACTACCAATTGTTACACTTCTAACAAGCTCTCTGTAGAAACACAGAGCCCACAATATTCGATTCAATTAATTTCCAGTGGAAAAAATAAGTAGAATGCAGTACTATATGAAAAAGTGCAGATAAAAGTGTACTTAAATTTGCTTATATGTCCAGTTGATTGCAGGTAGATCTTATCCTTCCAAAGCTCAGATATTTTAGCAGAAATAACACAAGATGTAACACTTATATGGCAAGACAAACCCCCTAGGCTAGGAGTTAAACACAGAATATCAATGAAATGAAACTACCCCCCACTGCTACCAATGGCTACACTTCTAACAAGCTCTCTGTAGAGACACAGAGCCCACAATATTCAATTCACTTAATATTCAGTGGAACAAATAAATAAAATGCAGTTCTATATGAAAATGTGAGATAAAAGTATACTTAAATTCGCTTTTACATCCAGTTGATGGCCAGTAGATCTTTGCCAGCCAAACCTCAGCTATTTTAGCAGAAATAACACAAGATGTAACACTTATATGGCAAGACAAACCCCCTAGGCTAGGAGTTAAACACAGAATATCAATGAAATGAAACTACCCCCCACTACTACCAATGGTTACACTTCTAACAAGCTCTCTGCAGAGACACAGAGCCCACAATATTTGATTCAATTAATTTCCAGTGAATAAAATAAGTAGAATGCAGTACTATATGAAAAAGTGCAGATAAAAGTGTTGTTAAATTCGCTTATACGTCCATTTGATTGCAGTTAGATCTTAGCCAGCGAAAGCTCAGATATTTTAGAAGAAATAAATCAAGATGTAACACTTATATGGCAAGATAAACCCCCTAGGCTAGGAGTTAAACACAGAATATCAATGAAATGAAACTGCACCAAACTGCTACCAATGACTACACTTCTAACAGGCTGTCTGTAGAGACACAGAGCCCATAATATTCGATTAAATTAATATTGAGTGAAAAAAAGTAAAATACAGTACTATATGAAAAAGTGCAGATAAAAGTGTACTTAAATTTGCTTATACATCCAGTTGATTGCAGGTAGATCTTAGCCAGCCAAAACTCAGATATTTTAGCAGAAATAAAACAAGATGTAACAATTATATGGCAAGACAAACACCCTAGGCTAGGAGTTAAACAGAGAACATCAATGACATGAAACTACCCCCCACTGTTACCAATGGCTACACTTCTAACAACTCTACGGGGAGAGACAGAGCCGACAATATTTGATTCAATTAATATTCAGTGAAAAAATTAAAATATAATGCAGTACTATATGAAAAAGTGCAGATAAAGTGTACTATATAATGCAATTAAATTTGCTTATTCATTTAGCTGATTGCAGGTAGATCTTAGCCAGCCAAAGCTAAGATATTTTGGAAGAAATAAAACAAGATGTAACTCTTACATGGCAAAACAACCCCCCTAGGCTAGGAGGTAAACACAGAATATCAATGAAATTAAACTAACCCCAACTTCTACCAATGGCTACACTTTTAACAAGCTCTCTGTAGAGACACAGAGCCCACAATATTTAATTCATTTAATATTCAGTGGAACAAAATATATAATGCAGGACTATATGAAAATGTGTAGATAAAAGTGTACTTAAATTTGTTTATACATCCATTTGATTGCAGGCAGATTTTAGCCAGCCAAAACTCAGATATTTTAGCAGAAATAACACAACATGTACCACTTTTATGGCAAGAGAAACCCACTAGGCTAGGAGTTAAACACAGAATATCAATGAAATGAAACTAACCCCCCCCCCCCACTGCTACCAATGGCTACACTTCTAAAAAGCTCTCTGTGGAGACACAGAGCCCACAATATCCAATTCAATTAATTTTCAGTGAGAAAAATAAAATGCAGTACTATTTGAAAAAATGCAGATAATAGTGTAGTAAAATTTGCTTATATGTCCAGCTGATTGCAGGTAGATCTTAGTCAACCAAAGCTCCGATATTTTAGAAGAAATAGCACAAGATGTAACACTTATATGGCAAGACAAACCCCCTAGGCTAGGAGTTAAACACAGAATATCAATGAAATGAAACTACACCAAACTGCTACCAATGGCTACACTTCTAACAAGCTGTCTGTAGAGACACAGAGCCCATAATATTCGATTAAATTAATATTCAGTGAAAAAAATGCAGTAATATATGAAAAAGTGCAGATAAAAGTGTACTTAAATTCGCTTATACGTCCAGTTGATTGCAAGTAGATTTTAGCCAGCCAAAGCTCAGATATTTTAGCGGAAATAACATAAGATGTAACACTTATATGGCAAGACAAACCCCCTAGGCTAGGAGTTAAACACAGAATATCAATGAAATGAAACTACCCCCACCCCCACACTGCTACCAATGGCTATACTTCTAACAAGCTCTCTGTAGAGACACAGAGCCCACAATTTTCAATTCAATTAATATTCAGTGAAAAAAAAATAAAATGCAGTACAATTTGAAAAAGTGCAGATAAAAGGGTACTTAAATTTGCTTATACGTCCAGTTGATTGCAGGTAGATTTTAGCCAGCCAAAGCTCAGATATTTTAGCAGAAATAACATAAGATGTAACAATTATATGGCAAGATAAAAAAAACATAGGCTAGGAGTTAAACACAGAATATCAATGAAATGAAACTCCCTCCCACTGCTACCAATGGCTACACTTCTAACAAGCTCTCTGTAGAGACATACAGCCCACAATTTTCAATTCAATTAATATTCAGTGAAAAAATAAAATGCAGTAAGATATGAAAAAGTGCAGATAAAAGGGTACTTAAATTCACTTATACGTCCAATTGATTGCAGGAAAATCTTAACCAGCCAAAGCTCAGATCTTTTAGCAGAAATAACATAAGATGTAACAATTATACGGCAAGATAAAAAAAACATAGGCTAGGAGTTAAACACAGAATATCAATGAAATGAAACTACCCTCTCCCCCACTGCTACCAATGGCTAGACTTTTAACAAGCTCTCTGTAGAGACACAGAGCCCACAATATTCAATTCAATTGATTTTAAGTTAAAGAAAATAAAATGCTGTAGTATATGAAAAAGTGCAGATAAAAGTGTACTTAAATTTGCTTATACATCCAGCTGATTGCAGGTAGATCTTAGCCAGCAAAAGTGCAGATATTTTAACAGAAACAACACAAGATGTAACACGTATATGGCAAGACAAACCCCCTAGGCTAGGAGTTAAACACAGAATATCAATGAAATGAAACTACCCCCACTGCTACCAATGGCTATACTTCTAACAAGCTCTCTGTAGAGGCACAGAGCCCACAATATTCAATTCAATTAATATTCAGTGGAAATAAATAAATAAAATGCAGTACTATATGAAAATGTCAAGCAACACACAAGTAAGCACACAAAGCCAACGGAGCTTAAACTCTGCACAAATAGAATTAACAACTGTTTCAACTCTCAAAAGCATATGCAGAGTTACAGCAGAATGCGAACCAATAAATGTGACCACAACGATGTAAAGTAATCCACACAGTCAACGATCCTTAGGAATACGTATTTATTCAAAGAGACGTGAGCGCTTTCACCTTTCGGTTTCCTCAGACGTTACAAAATACATCATTCACACAACATTTAAGTAATGCTTGAATACATCTCATTGGTGTTAAAATCACAAAAAGGCAT
>NW_025060446.1:0-5602 GCF_019279795.1 Protopterus annectens
GGGATGTAAATCTTTACCAACTCCATTAGTACTGTAAATAGGGATGGAAATCTTTACCAATATCTTCATCAGTACTGTAAACAGGGATGTAAATCTTTGCCAACATCTCCATCAGTACTGTAAACAGGGATGCAAATCTTTACCAATATCTCCATCAGTACTGTAAACAGGGATGCAAATCTTTATCAACATCACCATTGGTACTGTAAACAGGGATGCGAATCTTTACCATTATCTCCATCAGTACTGTAAACAGGGATGTAAATCTTGACCAACATCTCCATTAGTACTGTAAAGAGGGATGCAAATCTTTACCAATATCTCCATCAGTATTGTAAACTGGGGTGTAAATCTTTACCAACATTTCCATCAGTACTGTAAATAGGGATGGAAATCTTTACCAATATCTCCATCAGTACTGTAAACAGGGATGTAAATCTTTACCAACATCTGCATCGGTACTGTAAACAGGGATGAAAATCTTTACCATTATCTCCATCAGTACTGTAAATAGGGATGCAAATCTTTACCAATATCTCCATCAGTACTGTAAAGAGGGGTGTAAATCTTTACCAACATCTCTGTCAGTACTGTAAATAGGGATGGAAATCTTTACCAATATCTCCATCAGTACTTTAAACAGGGATGTAAATCTTTAACAATATCTCCATCAGTACTGTAAACAGGGATGTAAATCTTTGCCAACTTCTCCATCAGTACTGTAAACAGGGATGTAAATCTTTACCAACATCTTCATCGGTTCTGTAAACAGGGATGCAAATCTTTACCATTATCTCCATCAGTACTGTAAACAGGTATGTAAATCTTTACCAACATCTCCGTCAATACTGTAAATAGGGATGCAAATCTTTACCAATATCTCCATCAGTGCTGTAAACAGGGATGTAAATCTTTACCAATATCTCCATCAGTACTGTAAACAGGGATGTAAATCTTTGCCAACATCTCCATCAGTACTGCAATCTGGGATGTAAATCTTTACCAATATCTGCATCAGTACTGTAAACAGAGATGCAAATCTTTACCATTATCTCCATCAATACTGTAAATAGGGATGTAAATCTTTACCAACATCTCCATTAGTACTGTAGATAGGGATACAAATCTTTACCAATATCTCCATCAGTACTGTAAACAGGGATGTAAATCTTTACTAACATCTCCATTGGTACTGTAAACAGGGATGCAAATCTTTACCACTATCACCATCAGGACTGTAAACAGGGATGTAAATCCTTACCAACATCTCCATCAGTACTGTAAACAGGGATGTAAATCTTTGCCAACATCTTCATCAGTACTGTAAACAGGGATGTAAATCTTTTTCCAACATCTCCATCGGTACTGTAAACAGGGATGCAAGTCTTTACCATTATCTCCATCAGTACTGTAAACAGGGATGTAAATCTTTCCCAACATCTCCTTCAATACTGTAAATAGGGATGCAAATCTTTACCAATATCTCCATCAGTACTGTAAACAGGGATGTAAATCATAGCCAACATCTCCATCAGTACTGTTAACAAGGATCTAAATCTTTACCAATATCTCCATCAGTACTGTAAACAGGGGTGTAAATCTTAGGTCTATATTAGATCACCGAACACTTAAAAAAGTGAACGGTGATTGATCGAACTTATGTAAGCGAAAGCTAAAAATATCAAAGCAACAGAAACACGAACTTTTCCTAGGGAAAGAATTTGGTTGTCCATTTCTGTTGATTTGGTATTATTAGTGCTGTGGTGGAAAGTTAACGGTCTGGTTCAGGTAATTGTGCAATTGTGTGTATGTCAGTGTTAGAGCGGGTTAGGTATGTGTGTGATTGTGTGGACATGAGGGTTAGGGCGGGTTAGGTGAGTTAGGGTTCGGGAGCGGGTGAGGTGAGTGTGTGATAGTGACAGACCTTAGGGTTAGGGTTTGGGTTAAGATAAGTGCATAGTTATGTGGTGTGTGTGTATAGTTTAGTGTAGGGTTAAGTGTCAGATTTTAGGTGTATGTGTGTGGATTGCTGTTTGTTTGGAGTGCTTGTGTTGTGTGTATGTGTTTTAGAACAGCAATTTCTTTCTCTAGGAAAAGAAGTGCTCTTCTGACAGTTCGCGACTGTAAGCTTTCACTTCCATAAGTTTGATCAATGACCGTTCACTTTTTTAAGCGTTCAGTGATCTAACATCTCCAGCGACATCCCCATCAGTACTGTAAACAGGGAAGTAATTCTTTACCAACATCTCCATCAGTACTGTAAACAGGGATGTAAATCTTTACCAATATCTCCATCAGTACTATAAACAGGGATGTAAATCTTTACCAATATCTCCATCTGTACTGTAAACAGGGATGTAAATCTTGGGTCTATATTAGATCACCGAACGCTTAAAAAAGTGAACGGTGATTGATCAAACTTATGTAAGTGAATGCTTAAAATATCGAAGCAACAGAAACCCGAAATTTTCATAGGGAAAGAATTTGGTTGTCCATTTCTGTTGATTTGGTATTTTCAGTGCTAATGTGGAATTAGAGAAAGTTAAGATTTGGGTTCAGGTAATTGTGCAATTGTGTGTATGTGAGTGTTAGGGTGGGTTTGGTATGTGTGTGATTGTGTGGATGTGAGAGTTAGGGTGGGTTTGGTGAGTTAGGGTTAGGGAGCGGGTGAGGTGAGTGTGTGATAGTGACGGACCTTAGGGTTAGGGTTTGGGTTAAGTTAAGTGGATAGTTAGTGCCGTGTGTGTGTATAGTTTAGTGTAGGGTTAAGTGTCAGATTTTAGGTGTATGTGTGTGGATTGCTGTATGTTTGGTGTGCTTGTGTTGTGTGTATGTGTTTTGGAACAGCTATTATTTCCCTAGGAAAAAAAATCACTGTTCTGACAGTTCGAGATTGTAAGCATTCACTTACATAAGTTTGATCAATCACCGTTTGCTTTCTTAAGCATTCAGTGATCTAATATATACTCTAAATCTTTACCAACATCTCCACCAACATCTCCATCAGTACTGTAAAAAGGATTTAAATCTTTACCAGTCTCTCCATCAGTACTGTAAACAGGGATGTAAATCTTTACCAACATCTCCGTCTGTACTGTAAATATGGATGCAAATCTTTACCAATATCTCCATCAGTACTGTAAACAGGGATGTAAATCTTTATCAACATCTCCATCAGTACTGTAAACAGGGATGTAAATCTTTACCAATATCTCCATCAGTACTGTAAATAGGGATGTAAATCTTTACCAACATCTCCATTAGTACTGTACATAGGGATGCAAATCTTTACCAATATCTCCATCAGTACTGTAAACAGGGATGTAAATCTTTACCATCTCCATTGGTACTGTGAACAGGGATGCAAATCTTTACCACTATCTCCATCAGTACTGTAAACAGGGATGTAAATCTTTACCAACATCTCCATCAGTACTGTAAACAGGTATGTAAATCTTTACCAGTATCTCCATCAGTACTGTAAACAGGGATGCAAATCATTACCAATATCTCCATCAGTGCTGTAAATAGGGATGTAAATCTTTACCAATATCTCCATCAGTGCTGTAAACAGGGATGCAAATCTTTACCAATATCTCCATCAGTACTGTAAATAGGGATGTAAATCTTTACCAACAACTCCATTAGTACTGTAAATAGGGATGCAAATCTTTACCAATATCTTCATCAGTACTGTAAACAGGGATGTAAATCTTTGCCAACATCTTCATCAGTACTGTAAACAGGGATGTAAATCTTTACCAACATCTCCATCGGTACTGTAAACAGGGATGCAAATCTTTACCATTATCTCCATCAGTACTGTAAACAGGGATGTAAATCTTTACCAACATCTCCTTCAATACTGTAAATAGGGATGCAAATCTTTACCAATATCTCCATCAGTACTGTAAACAGGGATGTAAATCATAGCCAACATCTCCATCAGTACTGTTAACAAGGATCTAAATCTTTACCAATATCTCCATCAGTACTGTAAACAGGGGTGTAAATCTTAGGTCTATATTAGATCACCGAACGCTTAAAAAAGTGAACGGTGATTGATCGAACTTATGTAAGCGAAAGCTAAAAATATCAAAGCAACAGAAACACGAACTTTTCCTAGGGAAAGAATTTGGTTGTCCATTTCTGTTGATTTGGTATTTTCAGTGCTGTGGTGGAAAGTTAACGGTCTAGTTCAGGTAATTGTGCAATTGTGTGTATGTGAGTGTTAGGGCGGGTTAGGTATGTGTGTGATTGTGTGGACATGAGGGTTAGGGCGGGTTAGGTGAGTTAGGGTTAGGGAGCGGGTGAGGTGAGTGTGTGATAGTGACAGACCTTAGGGTTAGGGTTTGGGTTAAGATAAGTGGATAGTTATGTGGCGTGTGTGTGTATAGTTTAGTGTAGGGTTAAGTGTCAGATTTTAGGTGTATGTGTGTGGATTGCTGTTTGTTTGGTGTGCTTGTGTTGTGTGTATGTGTTTTGGAACAGCTATTTTTTTCCCTAGGAAAACAAAATCACTGTTCTGACAGTTCGAGATTGTAAGCATTCACTTACATAAGTTTGATCAATCACCGTTTTCTTTCTTAAGCATTCGGTGATCTAATATATACTCTAAATCTTTACCAACATCTCCACCGACATCTCTATCAGCACTGTAAACAGGGATGTAAATCTTTACCAACATCTCCATCAGTACTATAAACAGGGATGTAAATCTTTACCAACATCTCCATCAGTACTGTAAACAGGGATGTAAATCTTTACCAACATCTCCATCAGTACTGTAAACAGGGATGCAAATCTTTACCATTATCTCCATCAGTACTGCAATCAGGGATGTAAATCTTTACCAATATCTGCATCAGTACTGTAAACAGGGGTGTAAATCTTGGGTCTATATTACATCACTGAATGGTTAAAAAAGCAAACGGTGATTGATTGAACTTATGTAAGCAAAAGCTTAAAATATTGAAACAACAGAAACCCGAATTTTTTCCTAGAGAAAGAATTTGGTTGTCTATTTCTGTTGCTTTGGTATTTTCAGTGCTGTGGCAGAAAGTTACGGGTTGGGTTCAGGTAAGTGTGCAATTGTGTGGATGTGAGTGTTAGGGCTGGTTAGGTATGTGTGCGACTGTATGGACGTGAGCGTTAGGGGAGATTAGGTGAGTTAGGGTTAAGAAGTGGGTGAGGTGAGTGTGTGATAGTGATGGACCTTAGGGTTAGGGTTTGCGTTAAGGTACGTGGATAGTTAGTGGTGTGTGTATAGTTTAGTGTAGGGTTAGGTGTCAGATTTTAGGTGTATGTGTGTGGATTGCTGTTTGTTTGGTGTGCTTGTGTTGTGTGTATGTGTTTTAGAACAGCAATTTTTTTCTCTAGGAAAAGAAGTGCTCTTCTGACAGTTCGCGACTGTAAGCTTTCACTTACAAAAGTTTGATCAATGACCGTTCACTTTTTTAAGCGTTCGGTGATCTAATATATACTCTAAATCTTTACCAACATCTCCAGCAACATCCCCATCAGTACTGTAAACAGGGAAGTAATTCTTTACCAACATCTCCATCAGTACTGTAAACAGGGATGTAAATCTTTACCAATATCT
>NW_025060447.1:0-5098 GCF_019279795.1 Protopterus annectens
CCTTAAAATAGCAGCCAATAGCATTGCCTATCTCATCTCATTACTTATAAATATGTCAGTTTAGGAATCACATGTCCCCTTTCTTTGGAAACAATCACACATTATATACACAAATTAGAAAATTCAACAGACATCACTAACCTTAGACCTAAAGTGATCTTAGGTTCATGGGAGAATAGTAGGCCAATTGCCCCAAATTCAGAATCAGACTGTGTATTCCACACCTCCCATAGAACAAACACTCACCTCTAAGCTTTATAGATGATACTGTTAATAAAGAAAGAGCTAATGACAAACTAGTCTCCCCCTTAATTCTATACTTGTCTAAAGCCTTCAAAACTTTGTCGCACCAAAATTCTACTTCAAATGTCTATATTAGGTATATCACAGAGCACCCTTCTATGGTTAAAAAGCTACTTTTCCATCAGGTATCAGTCAGTACAAATGACACTCTGCCCTCTCTCCATACCTCTCAGTCATTACCAGTGTAACATGAGGCTCTATCCTTGGTCTCCTCCTCAACACACCAGCACCCTCCACTAATCTACAAATCAGATAACTTGGCACATCTACAAAAAATTACTCAAGAAGCTGTAACAGACACTGAAATATGGCTTTGTAACTCACAACTCATCCTCACCCACCCACCCCCAAAATACTACCATTTCCCTCAGGGCTGTCTCATGAAAAACAACATTCAAATTCCTCTCACTTAATAAAACGCCATCAGAAGTCACTTGTAATAGCAAATAATAAGGCAGGATATGGGATGATTGTAAGTAATACTGAATAACAATAATAAATAATAATTTATGAAAGTGGATGATGACCTCTAACTTTGCAGATGAGTGCAATCTTTGAGAAGTCACTGACTCTTCAAATGATATGGCCATCCTACAGGGAGGCTTGTCTCGAATACTGGTGTCAAAATCATGGTCTAAAAGTAAATACCAAAACTGCATTACTGTATATTTTGGGAAGTCTGGGAACTACCACTCTGACAATTCACCCCTAAGACTTGACCCAGTTGTTCAGGGTTTGGGAACTTATGTGGATAGTATCTTAACTTTTGACCAACATGTGTCTGATGTAAGAAAGTCCTTCTATATTGCACAGATTATAAACAAAGGGATTGTGTCTAGATCTAGAGATGTCATTGATCCCCTTTACTCAGCCTTCATCGGGCCAGTAATTGCACATAATGCCCTCTGTTCAGACACATGCAACAACTGGAGTTCCCACAACAATATCTTACTGAAAGGATGCAAGGCCTAAACAACACATCCTTCATGGACTGAGTGCAACCCCTGTCACTATACTCGGCTGGCATACAAGGCATCCTCTGACCTACTACTCATGGTCTTAATACACATCAGTAAGTCCAATGGCATCAGAAATATTCTGCCTAGGTATCTAAACCTCTCCTGCAACATTAACAGTTTGGAGGGACAGGTATATCTCGCAGGTGATACTGCCGCTGTGGAACAGACTCCTCATCCACATGAAACACAGCTCATCCTTGTCCATTTTCAACAGCAACTTAGATATATGGATGGGAAACAGACAATTTACCCCAGAACTGCCCCATGCACTACCAATGGGCAGATGCAGCTCCTAAATGCTTACATATGCATAGGCCCACTAAAACTATCCATGGGATGATCCCAGTTATTCTTATTAGAGTAATATGTAATTATCAACCATGGGTAAGGCCAATCTATAACCAAGTGGGAAAGAATAGTTCAAACACAAAAATGATGGGAGGGTGGCCTAATGGTTAGGGTGTTTGCCTTACAAACACAAGATGCAGGGCTTGAGTCTCACAAGGGATAATTGGCTAGGCTTAAAAATGGCTTTCATGGGCAGTTAGTCTAGTACTAATCTATGAACCTAAGGGAAATTAGCTAGATAAAATTGCCTGCAAGAGCAGCTAGCCTAGTAGTTACCTTACCTATGAACCTAAAATCTTACATTTGAAATGCACATACAAAAGTGTATAAAAAAATCAACAAAAACTTGGGTTATATTACAGTGTAGTGCCTCGCAGGATGCACAGTAGCAAACCCCGCCCCTGACCGCCCATAACTGCACTGACTGTCAAGAAACATGCATTGACAGTACTGTATGGTATGAAGTAAAACAGTTATTCCGTTCCTGCTAAACAGTTTCAGAACTTCACGCAAAGACATCAAAACGGTTCAAGACCACCATTTCTGTTTACTCCGCTATGCCCAAATATTCCGACCACCATTTCTATTATTGAGCTATGCCCACAGCTGTTTCAAAACTTCACGGAAAGACACTAACACTGCTAGTTAATGGTATGAAGTTAAACAGTTATTCCGTTCCTACAACACAGTTTCAGAACTTCACGTAAGCGCTCCACATTTTCTAGGTGGAACATCCAGGGCTACGACTGTCAGTGCTGCTATTCGCAGGATTCACTTTACCTCGCAACCTGATGCATTGTCAACAAACAAACATGCACTTCATGCCATGTCACCTGAAACTTGTGCTTTGCAATACATGTGGTTATTTTATACATTGCGTTTTAGGTTATGTGTTCTACAAATAAAGGTGATTGTTTGCTCCAACTGATAACATGTGTGCTTTGCATCTGTTATGTCCGGGTTAGCAGCATATACCTCTTTCTGTAACTATACTGTCATTTTAATGTTACTAGGCTATTTGTGTTGTCAGCGCGGTCATGTCAGCCCAATGTACTTACTGTGAATTTTTACTTTGATTTACATTGATTACTTTCCAAAAGAAAACGCTATTTGTGTTGTCAGCGCGGTCATGTCAGCCCGATGTACTTACTGTGTATTTTTACTTTGATTTACATTGATTACTTTCCAAAAGAAAATTTTTTTTTACTTCTGTGATGAAGACAGTGGAACTGTCCATCAAATATGTCAATCATGTATGCCATGCCCCAAGCTGCGCAGTACCGCCCGCGAGGCACTACACTGTTAGATAACCAAAACTTGCACTGCTTTACAGATTCAAAAACTTGCTCACCAACACAACTAAAGCTATATGTTCCACTACTTAGCACCTCCCTTCACTAGTTTATGGAGCACTCATTCTTATTAACTTCCAGGTAGCATAAAAAGCAAAATCTGAGCAATGCTATAACAAAGTGGCTACATTTGCAGCAAATTACCCTTTCAGAAACCACCAACTAACATATACACAGCTGCTTCCCACCTACAACATTAGCCAGCAATAATCTGCTTGTGTAGCACTAAATACGGTTCAGTACAACAATGTTCATACTCCATTCATTATAATTCATTGAAGAATACCCATTTTGTCCACAACCCTACCAAATCTGCAGGGAATGATCTACATTTATACCATGTTGCCAAGGCCTGGGACTCCTTACCTATATCCATCAGATTAATACCCTCCCTTCAGTACTTCAAAACCATTCAGAAATAGTTCTTAGCCAAAATCTGTCGCCGTTTTGGTCCAACTCAGGATAATGATAACCCTAAATATGAGCAGGTTCCAAATCACACCTTACACCTCCTTACTTGCCCTTTTCACTCACTTCCTAACTTTATCTAGATAAAAACAGACACATACCCAGTTAGACTTTCCTGTTAGTCAAACTTCAATAAACAAATAACATGTATGACCCTGTCCTTACAAATGCTTCCCCTGTCTACACCCCACTAATATAATACAATACAACCTGCTATACAACTTATGATTGTAACAACTACCCTGCCAAAAAAAAAAAACAAATTAAAAATTAAACCCAGATAAGGAAATCTGTGGAAATAACTGTCCACCCATACCACAAGAAAAATCATCAGACTGAAAAAATAAGAAAGCAACATTGCTGGTCATTACCTATTTCATAATGCTCAACTAGCTCTGATTTTGCCTCATATTATTTACCCTTCTCATTATGAAATGTTTACACCTTGTGGTAAATCACCGAAGACTACAGTTGGTCCATAATGTCAGACATTACAGTCAGTCTTTAGGAAATCCATGTTGATGAAAATCCATTTTCCTCCTACTAATGTGAATTAGAGTAATATTTAAAAGTTATACATGATTTTGGACTTGTAAAGACTCTGAGTGATTTCATTACTCTAGTATAAACATATGAATCTACTAGTTAGGCACCAAACATGGCACAACAGCACACGCACTGAATGCATCAGTAAATTACTTATTTCTTCCCTACAACATATGCTCCAAATTCAAGATTTGACATAAATAATGAAAGAGAATCCACAAAATAATCTCATACATAAAAACATATAATAACTTAACCTGCTTAGCATCCTACAGTAGGCTTGTAAGCATGTACAAGAATGTCTCACTGGAGCCATATCTATATGTGTGAAGTGGACTGTTGCTTCATTTTCAGCCAGCAGTACAAAACAACCTAGTGTTTGAGCAATAGAAACATGGCCATAATCACTTTCATACATACAGCACCCCACAACAAAACTAATTATAAACCTATTGTCTGCACTATCCACAAAAAGGGAAAACACAATAAATGTTGTATAAAAATACATAACTAATAAGCCACACTAAAAGCCTTCAACGGCAATGACCACATAACTTCTTGGTTGAGCTCCTAACCCAGTAGAGCAAATCAAAGCGAACATGGCAAACCTCCTAGAAAAGTAGAGACTCCCCACACCATCAGTAAAAAAATATAGCCAGTATGCAATGGAGATAACATTTCTCTATTAACTTTACAAACACACACCTAGAAATTACTGCACACTCCAGAGTGCCAGAAAACTAGGAACCTATAATAGAATCAGAACCCTATATAATACAAAGCTTTTACGCACTGTATAAACCATGCAAGATGGGAAACAGGAGTACATCAAAAATACATACTGTCCATGTACATTTCTCCAGTAATGAAAGCAAAACCCTAGCGATGACATCAATAACATACAGTCTAAATTAGAATCTCCCAGAACATAAAAGATGTTCCTTACCTGTAATGTCAGAGTGTCTAGTCTAAACAAGTCCCATTAATTCTTTTGAGCAACCATCTCTACATTGTTGACTGCTTCTCCAGATGGCTTGCACAGACTCTACAGAACAGCTTCAC
>NW_025060448.1:0-5399 GCF_019279795.1 Protopterus annectens
AAAACAGTAGAACTCAAAACCGCTCAATCTCTCTGATCGCCAAGGCAGGGGAAGGAGGGTATTAGGAATGTCGAGATGGATCCCAAACATCTGAAGTTATGGTGAGTACATAACTAAAAGATGTTATGTGATCCTATCTCATTCTGACTGATGGGACAGCCTAGCACCTGAATCCTGGGTGGCTCACTGGAAAACACTCCTGAGTACCGTGGAACCAAATGATGCTCGCCCTTTAGATGCCACATCCAATTTATAGTGGGAAATGAAAGTGTGCGGTTGGACCAAGTAGCCAGCACAAATCTCTGAGATAGCGAGCTTGGAATGAAAAGCAATAGAAGTAGCCATAGCTCTGGTAGAGTGAGCTTTGATAGATGTTGTAAGTTGCTTATTTGAAGAGGAATAAGCCTGAGTTATGCAATCTCTAATCCATTTGGAGATAGTAGCTTTGTGATGGTTTGACCCAATTTATTATCTGAAAAGGACACAAACAACTGGTCTGTTTTTGAATTTGTTGAGTCCTGTCTAGTTACGAGCGCAATTGCCTGTGAACATCCAATTTATGGAAGGTGTATTCTGCTTCATTTGAGAATTTTGGAAAGAAAACTGGTAGCTCTAGAGATTGTTGGAGACAGAGATTAGAACAAACCTTTGGAACAAAGGATGGATTAGGCCTAAGTGATACTCTATCCTTGTGAAAAATCAAGTACAGTGGTTTGATAGATAGGGCTTGAAGCTCTGAAACTCTTCTTGCAGAGGTAATTGCAACTAAGAAGGCAGTTTTCCAAGACAGATATTTTAACTCACATGTAGCAGCCGGTTCGAAGGGGAAGATGTTAAGGCACAAGTACCAAATCAAGATCCCAGGGCAGGATGAAAAACTGGGGGTCTTAACAGCACAGCACCTTTAATGAAAGTTTTGCATAATCTGCTGCTCATCAACGGTGGGTCCATGGATTCGTTAAATTTGGAGATAGCTGCTAGTTGGACTTTAATAGTAGAGACTGAAGATCCTTGAGTAAACAAGGATGTTAAAAATTTCAAGACCTCTGGTATCGGGGCAGTGATAGGGTCTAAGCCCCTGAGTTGAGCCCAGATAGCAAACCTCTTCCACTTACTGAGGTACAATTTCTTAGTGGTGGGTTTGTGGGCTGAAGATAAAATGTGAATAACTTCCGGGTCTAAGTTGTGATTTCTGACTAAAGTCGGAAGTGGAGGAGCCAAGCTGTTAATTTCAAAGTGTGAAGGGACTGGTGTTGTCGTCCCGACTGATGAATCAGCAGGTCCGGAGTTAGATCCAAAAACCAAGGACCGTCCAGAGCATGTTTCTTTAGGTAGGGGAACCATACCTGACGAGGCCAGTGCGGAGCAATTAGTATCATTGTGGACCCCAATTGGGAAGCTTTCTGGATGACTTTGGGGAGGAGTGGAACCGGAGGAAAGGCATAAAGTAGTCCTGTTGGCCAAGGTTGGGCTAGAGCATCCGTAGCTGCCTCCCCCTGACGTGGAGTCAAGGAAAAGAACCTTTTGCACTTTGTGTTTTGTGGTGTTGCAAACAGGTCGCAGCACGGAGTCCCCCATCTTCTGAAAACCTGAGCTGCTACTGTTTCGTTCAGGGACCACTCGTGAGGAGAGAGAATCGTCCTGCTTAATCTGTCTGCCAAAATATTGGATTTCCCTGGAATGTGGGTCGCTACCAAGAAACGGTTGGTAGCTACAGCCCATTCCCACACCCTCATGGCCTCTCTGCAAAGGGGGTAAGATCTGGTCCCTCCTTGTTTGTTTAGATACCAGACCACCGACATGTTGTCTGTGTGGATGGCGATAATGCCTTGAGGGAGAAACTTGTGGAGGGCCTGTAGGGACAGAAGTACAGCCCTCATTTCCAATACATTGATATGGAGAAAGGTTTCGTCTGGAAGCCAAGAACCCTGAACTAACCTGCCCAGACAATGCCCCCCCCCACCCTGTCTGGGAGGCATCCGTTGTCAGGGTGGCCACCGGAGGGGGGATAACAAAAGGTCTTCCCTGATTCAGATTGGATGACTGAAGCCACCAGCGGAGGTCCCGTTTGCACGTTTCTGTAATCAGTATGAGATGATTGAGGGGGAGATTCTGAAAAGACCATTGTGTCGATAACAGCCACTGAAGAATCCTCATGTGCAATCTTGCCAGTGGAACTAGGAGAACCGTGGCAGACATCGAACCTAAAAGTTGCAGGACCATCCTGGCTGGGGCTTTGGATCTTGGAAGCAGGGCTTGGACTTGACCTTGTAAAGTTTGAATCCTTTCGGTAGGAAGGAAGACGCGCATCAATTTTGAGTCTATCTCTGCTCCTATGAATCTTATGCGCTGAGAGGGCAGCAAGACAGACTTTAACCAATTGAATGTAATTCCCAGGGAAGCACCCAGGGAGATGGTGGCTTTGAGGTTGTCTATTAGTAGATGCCTGGTGGTGGCAGTCAGGAGCCAGTCGTCCAGATAGGGAAACACTTGGAATCCGAGACTCCTCAGGTGAGCAGTCACTACTGCCAAACACTTGGTGAACACCCTGGGGGCTGTGGTGAGACCAAAGGGCAGTGCACAAAATTGGAAATGACTGTCTCCCAGGCTGAAGCGCAGATACCTCCTGGACGCCTGATGTATCGGTATGTGATAATAGGCGTACTTGAGATCTATGGAGCACATCCAAACATCCTTCTCCAACAATGAGAGAATGGATTGTAAAGTGACCATTCGGAATTTGGACTTCATGACGGACTGGTTTAGTTTGCTGAGATCCAATATTGGTCTCAGGTCCCCTGTCTTTTTTGGCACTAAAAAGAACCTTGAGTAATTTCCGGATCCGATCTGGTCTGTGGGGACCGGTTGGATGACTCCTTTTTCTAGCAGCTTTGAAGCTTCTCCGGCTGCATTTCCCTTTGACTGGATGGTGCATCCGGGATCTTTGTGGACGGTGGGGGTGAGTGTGTGAAGGGAATGGTGTAACCTCCGGCAATAATCCAAAGCACCCATCTGTCCTGAGTGATAGACTCCCAGGCTTTTAGGTGCTTGGCAAAACGGCACCCGACTGGCTCCAGAGCAGCACAGCCGGGCAATCCCTCATGAAGTGTGGGAGGCTGAAGAGCCACGAAAGGACTCGCGGTCTCCAGAATTGCAGGGCCCTCTGCCGCCTCTGGGACGGCATCTCCCAGAAAAATTTCCCCGTCCTCTGCCTCTGGAAGGGGAATCTTCCTGCTGTTGAGGAAAAACTTCCGTGATTTGGAACCACATCTTCCTCCTCCTTTAGCCTTGGGATAAGGCCGAAAGGGAGTGGAATAACGTGCACCTACGGCAGATAAAGTTTTTCCCTCTTGCTCACAGCGGTAAGAGTGTCTTTACTTAGGTCCAAACAAAGAGGACCCATCAAAGGGAGCGTCGAAGGAAGACTTGAAGGCCTCCAAATGACACAAACGAGCCAGGCTTGTCTCCGTGAGCCACGCCTGTGCCTGCTGCTGCCCGCCTTCGCCGCATATGAAATGAGCCTCATGGACGAGTTAGAAATCGAGGTAAGGATAGCGAGAGCTAACCAACTGGGCTAGCTGCTCAGGTAGGTTACCTGAGAGGAATCTGACAGCTCCTTGACCAGATCCCTCTGTAGCCTGGTAAAATGTGCCAAATAATTCAGGGACCTGAGTGTAAAGGCCGCTGAAGTCAGGGTGCCTGCGGTCCATGCTCCTAGACTCCTTATTAGGAGGATGGAGGACGTTGAAGCCTCTGCCACGTCCTGTTGTGTAGCAGATGCCACCACCATGGCATCTACAGCCACGCCTTTTGTCAAGAACTCCTTCTCGGGTGGGGCAGACAAAAATTTGTTAGGGCGAGAAGGCACTGGTTCCACAGTATCTGGATGTTCCCACGCCTCCGACAAACCAAATCCAGGAGCACGTCGAAAGGCGGAGACACCCAGGAGGCGGAGGGCTGAGCCCCAAAGGCCTTGAGAAGCACTGACTCATCAGCAGAGGGGGGTTTGGATATCCAGCCACCTCGTTGCTTAAGGATCTCTAAAATGTCTGCGAATGAGACATCATCTGAGGACGACTTTGGGGACCCCTCCGCATCATCAAGATCAGTGTCCGATGTAAGAGACTCGGGGGAGTCCACGTGCTTCCTCTTGCACGATCTCTTCCTTGGGGCTCCTCCAAGACAACTCAAGAACCCTCAGGAGGAGGGAACCCCAGTGGGGGTAACCTGAGGGCCCGGGGCTCCCCTGCCTAGGGACCGGGGAACTGCCAAAGACCCAGTCTCCACGCCCAGGGAAGGTGCCGGTAAAGCCGTAGAGATGGCTGAAGAAGACTTGGCGAAGGCACTCCTCATAGCTCTGAAAGCCGAACCCCAGAATCCTGGGAGTGTCCGGTCCCGAGCCATGATAGCAGACGGAAGTCCCGCAGCAAGCACCGAGAGGAGGCTCGGAACCGACAGCATAGGTCCCAAACGTCACCCCGGGTCCGCCAAGAAGTCGCGTGCAAACTCGGACCCAAAGGCCGGGTTGGAGTAAGGTCGGCGCCGACCCTAGGATCTCCACCGGCTCCAACAGCACCTGCCCCGACGGCGCCCAAGCGGTCGGAGGCGGACCGGCAATGGAATGGGCTATCGGCTCCGAAGCCAATTGGGTCGGAGCCGAAACAAATTTTTGAAAGACTGGGGACTAGAACAGTCTTTGGAGCACCCTGTCTATGTCCGAATCTGACATCCTCGATGACCTAGAGGAGACTGAACGGGTTCGAGTTGGCCTCTCCAACGGCCCCAAGGGGCTAGGGGACCGGCTCCGAGGCGACTCGATAACTATCGGTGCCGAAGGAATACACAAACCAGTTTCCATCGGTGCCGAGGAGGACTTAGGCGCCGAGGAGGAAGTGTCTGAGCGACACCTTCATCGGCTCCGAGACCAGTGGAGCCGATGAAGGTGACCGCCTCGATGCCCCAGCCATCGGCTCCAAAGCCAGAGGAGTCGAGACTGGAGGCATCGAGGCAGACCGTTCGCCCGGCTCCAAGTCCTTGGAGCCGAAGAAGCCTGCCTATGTCTTCTGGCGGTCGGGACCGACGGACTGGTCGGAGCCGATGCCCTTTTCTTTTTAGCAGGAGAAGGAGAGGATGCTAAAGGTTCCTCAAAAGAGGGTTTTATAAGGCCTTTCAATATAAGCTTATTTTTCCTCTCTTGGAGGACCCTCGAGGAAAAAGCGTGACACGCTGCAGGACTCCTGCAAATGTTTGGCCAAACAATATACACAGAGAGATGGTCATCCGTGATAGACATTTTAAAACTACATTTAGTGCACTTCTTGAAGCCCGAGGCCTAGGAGCCTGAGACAAAATTATTAGAAATTTGTGGAATAGATGACCTAAAGAAGTATTAAAAAACA
>NW_025060449.1:0-4640 GCF_019279795.1 Protopterus annectens
ATTTTTGGTTTTTTAAAAAAATTTCCATTTTTTTGGAAAAGAGGTGGGAAGGGGCCCATTAGATTTTTTTTTTAAGGGGAAGTTTCCCAGTTTGAGGGGCATCTATTTTCCATGCTTTGGATGACATGTCCTTGCAAAATTTTTGTAGATGATGATTGAGGTGGGAGGCAAATAGGTCTACTTCGGCCCCCCATGCAGGTTGAAGATTTCTGGATGTAACCTCCACTGTGGTCTAGGAAATTCCTGCTTAGGCTGTCCCCCAAACATTGTCTTTGCCTGGAACAAACTGGGATTGCAACTGTATGTTTAGGCTCAGTGATTTTCCCAAAAGATTCATGGTCAGCTGCAAGGGGAAAGAATGGGTGCCCCTGCTTGTTTATGAAAATCACAGTGGTGTCTGTCCTATTAGCATGGCCTTGCTGAAGGTTGTAAAAGGCCTCGATGGCATGCATTACTGCCAGCATTTCTTTTGGTTGATTGCAGATGTGTTTCCTTTGGAACCATTGTCCTTGAATACATCTGTCCATGTCCCCCATCCAAGGTCTGGGGGTCTGTGGTCATGGTCTGTGTTACTTGGGGTTTTTTGAATGACATACCTGTGTTTCCCTGGCTTGAGGCCCACCATAAAAATTCCCTTTTTAGGCATGGAATGGGGGGTTGCCTCTAAGTTGTTGCGGGCTGAGACCATGTTTTTTAGGTACCATTGAGCTTTCTCATGTGTAGTCTTGCTAATGGGGAGAATGCAGGATGCCATGTAACCCAGGGCCTGTAGGAATCTCCTTGCAGTCATCTGGGTGAGAAACCTTTAAAAAAAAAGTTAACTTCTTTTGCTTGTCTTCTGTCAGGTAAGCCATTTGAAGCTGTGTCTAGTTTGGCTCCAAAGAAGGTTATTTGCTGGGATGGCTGAAGTCTTGATTTTTGGAAGTTGACTGTGTATCCCAGAGCCTGTAATTATGACATAATTCAATTTTTTGTCAAAATCAGTTTGTGCCCGCTTGGAGGCAGTCGTCCAGGTGGGAAATTTGGATCCCTGGAGCCTGCAATGCAATTACTGAAACCAGGCATTTGTGAATACTCTGGGGGAGTAGATAAGCCAAATGGCAATGCTGAGAATTGATAATGCTCTGGCCCTGCAAGAAATCTGAGGTATCTTCTGCAGCTGTGTCTGATAGGGACATGCAGGTATGCCTCCTTGAGGCCCAGAGTAATCAGCCAAGACCCTTGCCCAGCATGGGAAGGAGTTGCTTTTCAGCATTTTGAACTTTGGTACTATGAGAAAAGTGTTTAATGGGAAAAATCCAGTATTGGTCTCCATTGAGTTTCTTTTCTTGGAACAAGGAACAGTCTTGAGTAAAACCCTGGCCTTGTTCTTGTTGTGGAACTTTTCTATTGCTTTGGGGAGCAGAAAAATTTGCTTGATAGCCTCTGCCCTCGGGTTTTTGTGGTAGGTTTGGCATGCCTTGTTTTCTTGGTAAGGTATGAAATGGAACCTGTAACCTTGGTCTAAATGTCCAAAATCCATTTGCCCTTTTGTAAATCTGTGCCAATTTCTGAAAACAGAGAAAATTTTTCCCAAAGGGCTTCTGTTTGCCCCTTGGTAGGGTAGAGGAAAGTCATTGAGATTGCCCCTGGGGGGAGGAGAAACCCCTGTCCTTCTTTGGTTTGCTGGTTGCCATTGTGCCCCTGTAGGAACCTCTGTATTGCCTCTTCCTGCCACCCTGTTTTACCCCTTTGAAATCTTTCAGGATTAGGAAAGGACCAGTTTTTAAAGGGCCCAAATTTTCCTGCAAAATCTGGGAGGCTGAACCTGGAGGAAATCTTTGACTGTCTGAACTGTTTTTGCTTTTCCTCATGGCTTTCACATCTTTAGCATTAGCCCCAAAAAAAGCTTGTTTTTTCCCAAAAGGGTGCACCCAGAAGTTTTTTTAAATGATCTGGTAGATTTTTCTTTTAACCATGCATGCCCGAATGACCCCCTGTCATAGCTCCCCTACATGAAGCTTCCAATGCATCATATCCACACTGCAAAAGTGATTGCTAACTTGCTGAGTTTTTTCAGCCTCCTGCAAAGTTTTCCCTTCTAAAGGTTCAGGAGGCCAATTTTTCTGTAAATCATCTAACAGGTAATCCTGATATTGAAACATATAAAAGGCAATTGAGAGCTCTAAGAAAAAGTAGTGGAGGTGAAACCCTTTTTTCCCCATCTTTTAATGACCTGCTTCCCTTTTGGGAAAGGCAAAGGATTTTGGGGGTGGAGCTAAAACCCCTTTAGGCCCTGAAAATAGTTTCTAAATAAAAGCATGGGCCCTAAAGAAATGAGAATGTGTTTCTGGGACCCTTAATATCTGTTTTGGCTGGAGCAGGAGGAAGAGATCGGGGTAACACTGGAGTCAGAATATATCACCCAAAACATCAAGCACAGGAGGATATAGGCCTGTGGGGGGTTTTTAAGGAAGGTTCAAAGCTTTCTGGAATCAGAATATTCCTGGCCTTGCCACAAAATGTTCCCTCATGGTATGCAGAACTTCCCCAAAGAAATTCCTCAGGAGGGGGGCCCAAAGGAATGGATCCTCACCCGAGTCCTCATAGGTCTGGAAGGCTCTTCCGGGCCCTGAGTGAACAGAGCTCAGAATCTTCATCTGAAGGGATAGGGTCAGAGGTTCAAGGGGCCTCTTATCAGAAGGAGGCTGGGATCCTCTCTCAGGATGGGCCTGTGAACCTCTAATCATGGAAATTAATCTCGCCATAGAATTTGTGTTTCAGAGGCTGGGGTGGTTTAACAGAAATGCTTGGTTTGCTGGCTCCCTTTTGGTAGGCCAAAAAGACATGGCCATAGGAGGCCTAGCAGCTCCACGCAGGAGTGACCTTATCTACAGCAATGGTCTGGGGATTTCCCGGTTTCAGTATGGAGGAAAATCTATAACTGGTGGGTGGCCCGGGGAAAAAGCTTCGGGGTTGAGCTGGGAAAAAGTCTCAGGGAACGGAGCACTCGAGGTTTGGCGTGGAGTCGGTGGAAGCCCGGGCGAGGATGTCGGTCGGTCTTTTCGTTTTTAGAGTCGCGTGGAAGTTCCCGGCATTGTATAAACAAATTTATCAAAAAGTCTTAGGAACTCGCCCGGGGCCCGAGTGCGCTTTTTGAAGGAGCACAGGTGCACAGGCGGGGGTGTGGTCTGGGCCAAAGGGAAGGAAGACAGTAAGAGTGGAAATCCTTATGAGGTATTTGTTTACCACAAGACAGACAATTGTTAACTTTTCAGTTTTCTGACATCGGCTGAGGCAAGAAAAGGTCCCCACGGGTACTTAGCATGACCGGGTCAAGAATACAGGAGCGACCGACCGCCTTTAACTGCCGCCCCGGCAAGAAAGACTGAAGAAAAAGGTGTCGGCTGATGCTTATATACTCCCCCCTGGCGCAGAGAAATCGACATCAGCGGCCGGACCCAGACTTTGGAATGGGCCCACCCAGGGCTGCCTGAGGCGGGACAACCCATATGTTATGACTGCAGTTGCATTCTTGAAGGACATCTTAAAGCAGAATGCTGCTTCAAAACATGAAGGAGGTTGTACCAAATTAAGGTCCCAAAATTCACCTAAAAATGTCCCCCTAAAAGCCAAAAGCTTATAAGACAATGTTTACATTAGACAACCCAACATGAAAATTGTGATGGGAAATTTAACCTTGATTGTGCAAAGCGGGCCCCGAATGAAAAAGTTCTGCTAGGAACCCCAAAATTTTTGTACTGGGGCTGAAAAGGGGTCTATGCCTGTTTGAAGAAAAACATTTCCATTTGCATAAGTCTTTCATGGCAGACTTGTGAGGAGACAATCCCAAAAGGCTAAATGGGGAAGCCTGGCTAGGGTTTGGGAAATGGAGCAACCCAAACTGTGAGCTGGAGTGTTTGGGGGGATTGATAGCCCCACTGATAATCAGCAGGTCTGGAATAGGGTCCCGGTCGCTGTGAGAAAAATGCAAACAGGGAAACCCTATCTGTGGGGCCCGTAGGGGGAAAGGGTCATTTGCAACCAAAGAAAACTTTCTGAGAGTTTCAGTATCAGGGGGAAAGAAGGCATAAAGTCCCGAGGCCTTGGACAGAGGTTCTGGAAAAAACGGGGAAATGGAAGAAGGGAGAAGAGTTGCTGCATTTGCTGTTTAAAGGGGGGGCAAAAAAATCGGCAAGGCTGTCCCCCTGGGAAGATCAAATGCAACTACCTGATCAGAGACCACTGTGAGGCATGAGAATAGCTCTGCTAACCTGTCCACTATGACGTTTGGGTCCCAATGGGCAATCAGAAATTTGGGGGGAGATGCCCCCCAGAGTCTTGGGTCTGATAGGGGGGGAAACCCGGTTTGCTTTTGATGTAACACCACTGACTTGTCCCTTTTGGAATGGTCCCGAAAAGGGGGAGTCCTGGGGTTTCAAGCTAGGGCTCTCATTTCCAAAATTTATGTGCAGATGGTACGGGCTGCCGTGCCTTGGACTGCCCGTGTCATCAGGGAGGCATCTGTGGTCACTGTGGCAACTGGAGGGGGTTTAAAAATGGTTGCCCTGAAACTTGGGAGACCATCCCCAAAAGGGGATTTCTGTAATCATGATCAAAACATGGCCCGCTGTTGAAAAATTTGGAACCCAAAACCTGTG
>NW_025060450.1:0-5181 GCF_019279795.1 Protopterus annectens
GAAGCTGCCAAAATTTATAATGAGTGATGAACGTATGTGGTTTAGACCAAGTGGCTGCCGCACAAATAGTGTCCAAAGGAGGCAGCTGCATGAGCCAAAGATGTAGAAACTGACCTAGTAGAATGTCCCTTTGGTTTGGTGGGCAAACTCTGATTAGAAGCAGAATAAACAAAGGTAATACAATCAGTCAGCCATTTGGAAAGAGTACGTCACTGCCATCCCCTTTTTTGTTGTCCGCAAAGGCTATAAAAGTTGGTCTGCTTTTCTATGGTCTTTAGTTCTATCTAGGTAGAATCTGAGTAGTCTATGAACATCCAACTTGTGTAACATATATTCCAGCTTATTGGAGTGGTTTTGAAAATGTGGGAAGCTCAATGGACTGATTAATGTTGTTAACTGAACAAACCTTAGGGAGGACAAGGGTTGGTGCAATGATACCCTGTCCGGGTGAAAAATTAAATATGGCTGCTTAATGGAAAGAGCCTGAAGTTCTGATACTCGTCTGGCTGAAGTGATAGCTACTAGGAAAAGAGTTTTCCAGGACAAGAACTTTAATGAACAGGAAGAAGCTGGTTCAAAAGGTGGTAACATTAGTTGGGATAAGAGCAGATTTAGATTCCAAGGAGCTGTAGGAAACCTAACTGCTGGTCTAAGATGAAAGGACCCTTTCAAGAAGGCTTTACAAAGCCTATGAGCCATAATGGGCGCTCCGTTCTCTCCTACATGGAAGTTCGAAATCGCAGCCAATTGAACTTTTAGAGTAGCAGTAGAGGCTCCTTGATGAAACAGTATGGATAGGAACTCCAAAATCTTGTTTAGAGGGGCTACTAAGGGATCTAAATTTTGTTTAGTCGCCCAGTAAACGAAACGTTTCCACTTGCCGGTGTAAATTTTATTAGTGGAAGCCTTATGAGAGGCTACCAGAATGTCCTGAACCGCCGGAGAGAGAAGATCAGACCTGGCTAAGTAGGAGCAGCCAAGCTGCTAACTTGAGGGACAGGAGTGACGGGTGGGAGCTCCTGACGAATGAGTCAGTAGATCTGGCACGGGTCCAGAATCCAGGGCTCCCGCATTTGGTGAGCTTGAAAAAAGGGGGAACCAAATCTGTCGAGGCCAGAATGGGGCAATGAGAATTATAGTCCTTTCCTGGTCCTTGGCTTTCTGAAGAAATCTGGTATCAGAGGTATAGGGGAAGCTGCAGGAGACCCGGGGCCAATCGTGAATCAGAGCGTCCCTGGGGACACCCCCTGGAGGGGAAGAAGGGCAAAGTAGCTTCTGCATTTGGTGTTCATTGGAGACAAACAGATCGCAGCAAGGCTGGCCCCACTTGCGGAAGATCCTTTCCGCCACTATCTGGTTGAGGGACCACTCGTGAGGTAACAGGATGGCTCTGCTCAACCTGTCCGCTATGACGTTGGATAACCCCGGGATGTGCGTTGCTATCAGAAAGCGACCCGTGGATTCTGCCCATTGCCAAATTCTCATGGCCTCTCTGCACAACTGGTAAGATTTGGTTCCTCCTTGTTTGTTTATGTACCAGACTACGGACATGTTGTCCGTCTGAACTGCAATGGTCCCTAGAGGTAGAAGGGGGGAGAAGTGTAGCAACGCTAGAAACACTGCCCTCATCTCTAGAACATTGATGTGCAGGTTGTACTCTAAACTGGTCCATTCGCCTTGGACTGTCTGTCCCTGAAAAATGCCCCCCCACCCTATCAGGGAAGCGTCCGTGGTCACTGTGGCTGTTGGTGTGGGTAACACAAACGGCCGCTGATGAAATTGTGATTCTGTAGCCACCAAGACAGGTGTGCTTTGCAGGTGTTCGTAATGTGAATCTCGTGTGTCAGTGGTAACTGTTGGAACGACCACTGCCAGCAGCCATTGGAGAACTCTCATGTGTAGCCTCCCCATGGGAACTGCAATGAGGGAAGCTGACATGAGTCCCAAGACTTTCAAGACTAGTTTGGCTGGGGACTTTTTGGACAATAGTAGGAGAGATACGTGTTCTTGTAGGGAAGCTATTCTTGCGGAGGGGAGTTTTAGGAGCAAAGAACGGGTATCTAGCTCTGCCCCTATAAATGAAATATGCTGCGAGGGCTGTAACGCAGATTTTTCGAAATTTATCGAAATCCCTAGCTGAACACAAAGGCTGAGAGTGTAGTCCCTGGCCTGTATCAGTTGACGCTCGGTGGTGGCAGAAAGGAGCCAGTCGTCCAGATACGGAAACACCCGGAATCCTAGGCGTCTCAAGTGAGACGCTACCACTGCCATGCATTTGGTGAAAACCCTGGGGGCTGAGGTTAGACCAAAGGGCAGGGCCCGAAACTGAAAGTGGCTGGCTCCCAGCCGGAAGCGCAGGTGATCTCTGGACGCTCTGGCCATTTTGATGTGGTAGTAGGCGTCCCTGAGATCTATTGAGCACATCCAGTCGTCCTTCTGTAAGAACGGAAGGATCGATTGAAGCGTGACCATCCGGAACTTTTCTTTCTTGACATACGTATTGAGATTGCTTAGGTCCAGAATTGGCCTCCAGTCCCCTGTCTTCTTTGGAACTAAAAAGAACCTTGAGTAAGTTCCGGATCCTGTTTGGTCCGCCGGGACTGGTTGGATGACTCTTTTTTTCTAGCAGCTTTGAGATTTCTATAGCTGCAGGTTCTCGCAGATGGGGTGGAACATCTGGGAATCTTTTTTGTGGTAACGGGGGGAATAGAAAAGGAATTTTGTAACCTCTGGTAATAATGCTTTTTACCCATTTGTCTGATGTAAGTTTTTGCCAGGCCTGAGGGTATAAAGCCAAGCGTCCCCCGACTGCCTCCAGAGCAGGACAGTCGGGCCTCCTCTCAGGAGTGCTGGAAAGGCTTCCCAGGGATGGTATCCCTGTCGCCTTGGTTTTGCGGACCCCCTCTGCCGCCAGGGCGGCGTCTTCCACCTCTGCCCCCCCTCTGCCTCTGGAGGGGGCATCACCCTGTGTGCCTGGGAAAGAACTCTGGGGTTTACGAAACCACATCTTTCCACCTCGTTGCCCTTTGGGGTACGGTCTGGATGGGGTGGAAAAACGGACTCCGACAGCAGACAGAGTCGTTCCCTCTTGCTCCAGGTAAGGGTCTCCTTTACTTTGTGGCCAAAAAGAGTGGCGCCATCAAAGGGGGCGTTAGTAAAGGAAGACTTGAAGGCTTCCGCAAAGGAGCACAGGCGCATCCAGGATTGTCTACGAAGAGCAATCGCTGAAGCTGCAGCCCTACTCGACCCTTCGGCCGCATACGAGATGAGCCTCATGGACGAGTTCACAATAGATGTAAGGGTATTGAGCTGTGCTGTAACCTTATCCGAGACAGCAGCATCTGTACTACCCTGGAGGGTATCTCCCAACTCCTTGACTAGATCCCTCTGTAATCTTGTGAAGTGTGTCAAGTAGTTCAGCGATCGCATGGAAAAAGTCGCTGAGCTGAAAATGCGCTTCCCATATCTGTCCATGGTCCTAGAGTCTCTGTTAGGAGGATGAACAGACGAGGAAGATTCGGACATCTCCTTTTTCGTGGCAGCTGCCACCACCATAGCGTCCACTGGAACTCCCTTAGTGAGATATGACTTATCCTGAGGGGCAGTTATATATTTGTTAGGCTTCCTGGGAACTGGTTCCACTGTGTCAGGTGTCTCCCACGCCCTTCGAGCAATCAATTCCATTAACTCGTCGAAGGGCGGAGTGACCCAGGAGGAAGAAGGGCGAGCACCAAATGCCTTCAGCAGAACCGACTCATCCTCAGAAGGGGGTAGGGCCTGCCAATCACCTCTCTGTTTCAGGATCTCCAAGATGTCAGAAAAAGAGACATCCTCTGTAGGTGATTTTGGGGACCCCTCTGACTCATCCAAGTCAGTATCCGATGTTAAGGATTCTTGTGGAGAATCTAAGTGCCTCCTCTTGCACAATCTTTTCCTCGGGACGTCATCGGGGGGGGCATCCGATGAAGCCTCCGAGGAAGAAGGGGCTCCCTCTGGGAGTGGCTGAGACACTGGTGCTCGACGCTTTTGTGTAGTCGTGGGTGCAGAAGAAGACAACGGACCTTTATGGGAGGGAGAAGTTGCTTCTGCTGAAGTGGTTGTCTGAGAAGACAATACCTTCCTCATAAGGTCGAAGGCCCCTGGACCCCGAGCCGAGGAATGCCCGGTTCGAAGAACGGAGGTATCTCCGACGGGAAACCAAGGGCATCGACCCGAGGCGGAGCGAGTGATCCGTGCGAGGCGCAGGGAGAGTCGGCACGAAACATCGGTTCGACTCGGTCCCGGAACCAAGGATAGATGTCGGCTCCGCGAGTCCGGTAATGGTTCCGAGGAGTCGAGGTCAACGGTGCCGACCGAGAAAGGCGGTTCCGGCACCAAGGGCTCCACTATCATCAGATCAACGTCTCCTGGCTCCGAAGGCTGAGTAGGCCTCGGAGGAGGATCAGATGGAGATAAAGGAAGGCCTTCGAGTCTCGACACCAATTGAGAGGAGACTGCAATGAGTTTGGACAGGGCCGTGTTCTCCATTAACTTCTGCACCACCACGATCTACGATCGTGTCGGAGAGGGGCCTGGAAGACCGAGTCGAAGGAATCGAGGACGGTGCCGACCTCAACAGAGCAGGAGGTGGAAGCTCCGCCACCGGTTCCAAGACTCGAGGCTCGGTGACAGACAGAAGTTCGACACTCGGCCCCGAAGTCTGTGGAACCGGTGAACGAACCTTAAATGAAGAACTCGGAGCCGATGACCTGGGCTCCGATGTCTTCAACTCCTTCGAGGATCTAGAAGCCTGGTCTGACTTGTCAAGAGCCTCCTGGAAGGCAGGCTTCAAAAGACCTCTGTCCATAAGCTTCCTGCGCCTATCTGTCATGACCCTTCCACTAAAGGAATGACAGATAGAACAGTCTTCCTGTAAGTGGAGAGGGCCAAGACAGTAGACACAGGAGCTATGGTTGTCGGTGACAGACATCTTCTGCCCACACTGACACCTCTTAAATCCTGACTTAGCTTTCTCAGACATTCTGTAAGAAAAAGTAAGTACACTATTACAAAACACTGTCAAATTAGGTTATCAAGTAACTAGCAATAAAATTGCAGGTATCAAAATCCAAGTTTAGCAGTAGTGGGGTAGGCCCTAAGGTAAACCTAAACTATATATAATTATATATATATAATAAATAT
>NW_025060451.1:0-5497 GCF_019279795.1 Protopterus annectens
TTACAAATAGTTTAACCTCCCTATATCCCATAATGACTTGCATATAATATATTACTCTGGTGAGTTACACCGGTCACATGACTGTTGCTACTCATAATATCTATTGTTTAGAGTCTATCAAAGTGATCCAGGTATACATTTTTGTGATTTATTTCACAGCTCACTATTGATGGTTTTATGTATTTTCCAGCTCTTAATGTTATCAGGGTTAGTTTTAGACAAGCTGTTTCAACAGGTTAGATTGCTAGATAATTTTACTGTTAGACTGCTGATAATATTGCTGTTGTACCTTTGATGAAAATCACTTACCAATTTGGCTGTGTTTTGTACCTGTTCAATTTAACATCTCTATGCTAAGACTGTTATTCTTCTCTCCCCCCTAGAAAGTTAATATAGCACCATCCTACTGAATCTTGTCCAGCTTTAAGCCCCACTACTGCTGTTGGATCATCCTGGCCTGACTACAGTGACTGAAAATCTGCCTACCTCCCATATTGATCTACAGTCAAGGAACTGAAAGTAGGTCTTGGGCTTAGCTTTTCTGCCTCTTTAGCCTCTGTATAGGTCCACCTTCAGGAGTCCATTACTCTGCCTGCGTTTGTGTGCCTAGCGTAGTACCTCTTTCCCTCTCTTATCCCCAAAACCCCCCCTCACTCTCACCTTTTCCTGCCCTCATTTTTCTTTCTTTTTTCATTCCCTTGTCCTGTTTGTATTTTCCCCATTCTCCCTCTGTTTTACCTATACCACCAGCCACTAGGTGGCATCTACTCTCTCTCTTTCTTCTTTGCTTCCTCTCTTCCCACAGATTAGCCCTCCTCAGTCTACTCTGCTAATTTGGTTTTCCCAATCCCTCTACCTCCATTTTCTTCCTTACCATTTGCCTATTCTCCTTACCACCTGTGCTGATATCTCTCCAGTAACCTGCCCTACTCTCTTCCATTACACCTCACTCATCTCCCTCCCTAAAATCCTCAGTACTCTTTTCTGTCATGCCTCCTTACCTTTCTCCTATCCCTGTGGTATCTGGTTCCTATCTTACCCCTTCCCTAATGACACTCGCTGCTCTATAGTCTCACCTGCTTTTCTGATGATTTGTCTCCTGGCTATACCTCAGTTGTTTCTACCCGCCGTTAAGCCCTCTTGAGTCTCACTCGTTCCCCTCCCCTACCCCCCCAATTCCCACACCCGAGTCCTACATTTATAGCTCTATAGCCACACCCTAGCCCTCCTATCCTATTACTCTCCCCTTCCATAGGTGTTCCCCAGCCTTAGTACATCCCTTCCTACTCTATCTGCCCCAAGACCACCACATCTTCTATTACCTTTCACTATTACCTAGACTTCTCTCCTTACACTTTCCTTCCACTCAATACTTTCTTTCTCTTTTCAATTAATATCCTTTCTTATCTACCTACTGCTTTAGCTTTACAGACTTTCTCCCCTATATTGCTTACCACATTCTATTTTCTCCCTTGCACTTTCCCCTCTACTTCCTCACCTCTCCTAATTACTAAATGATGCTCCTACATGGAGCTTGTGCCTCCTGTCGCCAATCACAACCACCCTTCTTTCTACATACCTTCTCGCCTTTCTTGAGGGAATTTCACTAGATAACTCTCTTATCTCCACACATAAACCCACACCCCTCTATAGACTCACATTTAACCTACCCACAATGTTAATTCCACCCCTAGTTATCACCTATCTAAATTCCATAGGCAACATCACCTTACATACCCCCTACTATCTTGCAAAAAAACAAAATCTCTAACAATTCTAAATAAGAACTACTTAACAAAACTTATTAATCCTACTCTACTAGATGGAGACATCCACCCCAACCCTGGCCCTACCACCTCCCCAAAACTGCTTGCCTAACCCCCAACAATAACTTTCCTTATAGGACTGTAACATCAAAGCATAAATAACAAAATACCGTTCATCCATGCCCTCTTAGATATACACTCATTTGACATCCTTTGCCTCCTCTGAAACCTGGCTTACCCCAGGCACAAAGACTCAGAGATTGTACCCCAGGGTTATAACATAATAAGACCGCGACCGCTTAAGCGTAAGGGTGGAGGAGTAGCAATACTCTTCAAAATCAACAACATATCTATTCAACCAGAATGCACCCAAACCTAAATAGCAAAACAGAAACCATCATTATTAAACTCCAACTTAACCCCAAAAAATCTATTTACATTATTTGTTTGTATCTTTAGGTAATAACATTCAATACTAGAGACTTTTTAGCTGGGTTTCTACCAGCTACCCCAAGAAACCATAATTCTTGGTAGCGTTAACATAGACTGGAACACTATAAATACAGTCAATCCCACCTCCCATATTAAACCTACATAGGTTTTACAAAATATTACCTCAACACAGAGTCAATAAACCCAGTAAGAAAGAGAGTATATCAGACTGGATACTAACTAATAAAAGTTAAGACACATTATAAGGTAGGTATTATGCCTGATGACATCAGCGACACTGCCTAACCTACATTTCTAGCAAAAATCGAAATTTGTTAAACCTCCCAAATACAAAGGCTAATTAAGAATCAGTCCAAACACTTTAACATAGACCTTTTTAAAGCCGAACTGAGTGCATGTAATTGGAATTGCTTAAAAATCCTCCCCTAGAAGAAGTGACGTATTCTTTAATTCCACATTCCTATCTATACTTGATTCTCATGCTGAGCTCTATTAGGGTAGAGACCAAATGGAAGCCCCATGGCTGACCACCAACACAAAAAACTTTCATGCTTGCTAGAAACAAGCATGGAAATCTTGGAGATGTAATAAGCTAAACCCTGACTTAGTTAAATTCAGCCAGCTTAAGTAATTTAGCAAAAATCAATAATCTCTGACAAGAAAAACTTCTGTAACCTCCAGGAAGCACATATTAACAGCCCTAAACAGTTCTGGTCATCAGTAAATAGACTTCTTTCCCCAGGAACTTCTGAAAACTCCTTCCCCTCTAAGTAGCTGACCCAGAGCCACTCTCCAGACTGTAATGCTTTCAACTCTTTTTTCTCTGAAACTATTCAAACCCTAGCCAAACAAATGAACACTAACAACTCTCATATACCACCTAACAGAACTACCTCTTCCCTCAATTTAAGCTCTAAAAACCTATATCTACCTCTTTCATCTTCAAATGTTCACAAGCTTAAACCCTGCACCCTTCTGCTGACAAGCTCCCTTCTCTTTTCCTTCAGAAAGCTGCTAAAGTAGCGTCTATTTTACTTCTCATCAACAAGAACTATCAAGAAGGAACCATCCCTGATATATGGAAAGTCTCCTATATTACTTTTACACTTCATAAAGGTGGAAACTCCTGACCTTTCCAACTTTAGACCGAAATTCCGCCCTTCTTTCACCCCTTGCAAAAATAATGGAAAAATGTATTCACCAGCAACTGGTACACCACCTCTCCCTCCACAACATAATAACCAGGCTGCAGCATGGTTTTAGACCCATCATAGGTACCACCACTGCCCTTCTCTCCTTTATAGATACTATCAACAAAATGAAACAACCATTCTCTCCTCCATCTTTTCATTGATCTCTCAAAAAGCTTTTCGTATGGTTAACCACTCTCTCTTAATCAATATTCTGAGATCTCTTCCTTGTGATAAACTAGCCACAAATTGGTTTTAAAATCTTACCTTAACAACAGACAACAAGCAGTAATTTGGGAAAATCACATCTCTTTTCTCACCCATTTCCGCCAGGTTTGGGCTCCTAGGTCACTTCTGTTCACCCTCTTTATAAGATCTTCAGACTGCTATACCTAAATACCTGCATACAATATGCAGATGATTTCTCCTTATCTGCTCCATACCTTCTTCTACTGAACTGACCTCCTTAACACAAAATACCTTTAACAAAGTAGAAACTTGGTTTCTAAGCGGTTTTTCTCCTACTAAGTACAAAAAAACTAAACTCTCCTCTTCTCCCCCCACCTCACCGGTCCTTTAAACTTTACCATTTCTTTTAATAATGGCACTATCATCTAAGCCTACAGTCAACTACTAAACTTCTTGGAATAACCATTGACAATCATCTTTCCTTCGATCAGCACATAAGTAGCACATCAAGGTTGTTAACAAAAAGTGGATCCTATATGGTATTAAACATTTTCCTAGCCCAGCTTAACAAGAACCAAATGTGCTCAAACCCATCTCTATCTACTCTCCTATATATGCTTCTCCCCATTTTATACCAACCTCCAAGAAAAACAATCTTAACAAACTTGAAACTTGCTATAATAACGCAGCACGTTTATGCCTAATAACCCCTTTAGGACTCACCACTGTATAAATCTAAAGCAACTTGGCGGCTCAATTTCAAAACTACCTAAAAATTCCTCAACTCACTATAGCTCACAACACTTATATTACACCTACCTGACAACACCCTATACTCTCAACTCTAATCCATTATAATAATCTGAACTTTAAACCCGCTCCTCTAGTAAACTTATGAGGCCCCTAAAGTAATAAGGCAAACAACACAGCAGGTTGTTTCTCTTTTCACTAACACCTATAGGTAAATGCTGGAATCTCTTACCTTTGTGTAACTTTGACTTCCATCCCTGCCTCAATTCAAACAATTAAACTGTACTACTAAATCATTGGGTTTGTTCCGGCCGTACACCAGGCTAACCTTTTTCTTTCTCATACTACATCTCTCCTTCACTCTTCCTATTAGTATCTGTCTTATTTCTTCTCCTTTTACAGTACTAATGCGACCTAGAGTACATTCTATGTAAAATTGCTAATATGGTATTAACTGCTCCTTCGAAATGTGCTTCTCCTGAATGTATCTTGCATTCTGTGTGATGTTATGATTTTTCTAATTTGTTACTTATAAACATTTGTAATATTTTGTAATGTACTTAGTATTTAGTGGAGCTTTTCTCCTCGGGCCTCTGCTGAAAATGGACATGTATCAACCAGACCCCAGCCGGTCAACAAATGTAAAATAAATAAATGTAAAATAAATAAATAATAGTTGGTTTGGGGGGTAGCCTTTGGGTGGATTTTGGTAGCTGGTTTATTTTGCCAAAATTTTTCTTGGTGTGTTGGTATTTAGTTTGTAATGTTGTATAGTAGGATTTTTGTCAACCTAATGCATTTTTTTGCGGTTTAGCGCCAGTTCTTGGTACTTAGTTAGGCTTTGTGTTTCTTTGTTTTTGATGGTAACACCAGGCAGTGTCTCTGGACTTGAGGATTTGTTTGGTTTCTTTACTGAGCCAGGGGTTTGTAAGTTCTAACCTTGATTTTTCGCGCAATGGGCTGACAGTGTCTAGGTGTTGCAGAAATGTTTTGTTGAAATATGCTACAACCTGGTCAAGTGGGGGTTTTAGGGGTCAGTCTGATTACACACAGTAAAGTGTTGAGGACCTCAGGAGAGAATTTTTTTGTGTTTCTAGTGGATATATAGTTAGCGAGTGGTTTGCATAATGCTTGTTCTACTACGTATAA
>NW_025060452.1:0-5264 GCF_019279795.1 Protopterus annectens
TTCCTTTTTTGGATGAGAGCGTCTTGGTTCTGTTGGAAATGGCTAGTTCCATGCATTTATGTACATGTTCATACAGTGCATTGGTGTATGATTTGGCAGTCATGCATCTATTTTCCATTGACAAGGGTGCCATGAAGTTAGCCACCTCTGTTTTTAGGAGCCCAAAGTCAGCTTTGGAGAAGTTTTTTATGGTGGTTACCTTTGTGGGAAGTGTGGGTGAGATGTGGATTTCCATGGTGATTAGTTTGTGATCAGACCTAACCAGGGAGGAATTGACTATTGGTGTAGAGCAACTATTGCCCATGTTAGTAATAACCAGGTCAAGGATGTTGCTTCCTCTAGTAGTGGAAAGAATGAGCTGGTCCAGAGCATTGGAGCTGATGTATTCCAGGACGCGTTGGGCCAGTGTACTGGTGCATGAGTAGTTTTCCCAGTTGATGGAGGGGTAGTTGAAGTCATCTAGTATGAGAGTGTTGGGTTGTATCCTGATAATTTCCAGGGTGCTTAGAAGCATGGAGTGAAAGTGTTGTGACATGGTTGGGAACCTATAGCAGGCTACGACCTGAATCACTGTCTTACCGAATGTTAGTTGTGCCTGAGGTATCTCAGATGCATTATGCTGGGCTCCTAGTCTGGAGGTGTGCATATCCTTTATGAATATAGAGACACCACTGCCTTTGGATCTTTGGTCCATGTTCTGGGCCTGAAAGGTGTGGAATGAGTTATAGCCTGGTAGTGCATGGGGTGCTTTCTGCTGCTTTAAACCATGTTGCTATTACAGCTCAAATGTCTATGTTCTCCATTTTGAGGAGTGCTTCGAGCATCTTGAGATTTAGACTTCTAGCATTGAGCAGCATGCCCCTCAGACTACATTTATTTATAGCTGTTATGGTGGTAATTTGATCTTTAGAACATCGTCTAAAAAGGCACTATAGGGGTGTACCAACACCTTTGCCCAACGGTTCTTGGAATTCATAAATTCCAATGCCCTATATCAACTAATCCATAGTCCCACCAATATCCTAGACCTGATCATTACCAACATGGGAAATCGATGCTCCACACCTATGGTCACCCCCTCATTAGTCAGATCTGACCATAAGCTAATCACCCCTAACATACACATCCTATCCCCACCCCCAGTAAGGAAACCTCCATAAAAAACTTCTCCAAAGCCAACTTCATGCTACTCAAGTCAGAAGTCACAAACATCATGACACCCATGCAGACGGGAACTGAAAGTTCAACTGCTGAATCCTACACTAAGGCACTGTATGAGCACATCCACCCATGCATGAATCGTGCCATCCCATATAGAACCAAGATGCTCTCATCCAAAAAAAGGAAGCCAATCTGGTGGTCCCCTGTCACAAACAAATTTTACAACAAAAGGAAAAAACTGTTGCAGAAAAGATGAAAATCCCTGTATCCAAAGAAATCCCTTACCAGCCTCTGTAAGAAACTGAGATCCCTCATAAAATCCTCCAAAGCTAGTTACGAAAATAAAATTGCCAAAGATTCCAAAGACAACCACAAGGCATTCTATAACTATGTCAAGAATCTAAATGGCAATGCTCAGATCTGCTCTGAGCTAAAACAGAATGGCATTAAATATACTGATCCCAAGGATATTGCCAATATCCTGGCAGATCGATTCAGTGCCAAATTCACCCCCCTCTCACCCCCTAAATGGCCCATCTCAATACCGGAAGATTGCCAAATTCTGGTAATAACGGCCACACAGGTAAAAAACACACCCTCCAAAGCTAAGAATACAGCATCCATGGGACCAGATGACATCCCGGCTGTGTACTACATGAACTACAATATGAACTGGCACCTCATCTAAGTGTCACGTTTAATCATAGCCTCACCTCAGGTTTCATACCCACTGAGTGGTGCAGAGCTACAGTTATCCCACTCCACAAGGGGGGATCCATCTTGGATCCTGGAAACTACCATCCCATCAGTCTGACAAGCCTTATCTGCAAGACCATGGAGCGTATTATCATGGAACTTATAAACAAAGACATTGGCAACCTTCAAACACTGGACCCCACCCAGTTTGGGCTCATGAAGGGCCGATCTTGTCTCCTGAACCTGATTGACTTCTTCGAATCAGTCTCCAGAGCCATGGACAAGGGTAAGGTGGTCCACACAGCCTATCTAGACCTTGCCAAGGCCTTTATTTACCATCCCCACTCTGGAATCATAGATAAATGTACTAAGCTTGGCATTAATCCCTATGTCACCCAATGGGTTGCTAACTGGCTTACTGATAGAACCCACACTGTAAAAGTAGCCGACTCCAAATCCAGCTCAGACAAAGTGACAAATTAGATTACCTCCAGGGTTCAGTCCTGGGACCCGCTCTTGTTGGCATCTACTTCTCTGAAGTACAGACCAACATAAGGGACTCTGGCTAACAAAGTTTGCAGATGACTGCAAACTGGGAGCCGATATTGAACTTCCCAAATGATGTGGATACTCTACAAAGGGCCTTACAGAAACAGATGCTTGGTTCCAGAGCTATGGGCTCAAGCTCAATGCCAAGAAATGTATAGTTATCCCCTTTAGGAAAAAACATGTATCTGTGAATTACCATATAGGTGGCAGTATAAACACCGAGAAAGTGTGATAGAACTTAGGGGCACAGGTGGACAGTGGTCTCACCTTCGATAACCACATCGTCACAACAGTCAGGAAATCCTTCTATGTGGCACACCTCATCACTAAGGGCTTTTCATCCAGAAAAAAGGAGGTCATTGTCCCACTGTACTCATCCCTCATTAAACCCATTATAAAATACAAGCCCTGTTTGGCATATGTGTACCTCCTCAAGACATCTCTGCACAGCAACTGGAAAGGCCGCATGAAATACCTTCACTAAAAGAATCACAGGCCTAAAAAGCAGGATGCCCCTATGTACTGACATGTAAAAACTCCAGCTACACTCTGTTGCATATCATCTACTCAAGGTGATCTCTGCTTAACACACAAGGCCATGTCAAACCCAGAGCTGTTGGACATGCTACACTTAAAGAAATCCCAATCCCTCAGAGCCACACGCTCCAGGGATCTAAACCTTGTCATCACAATAAACAAAACATGCTGGAGGGATAGGTTCCTGACCCAGAGACTCCCCAGACTCTGGAATAGATTGCCCATACATGTCAAGTAGAGTGCCTCTTTGGCTCTCTTCAAAAGGAACCTTGACAATTGGATGGAAGAAAGGAAATTCACTCCAGAGATCACGTCAGTCGCCCTGCTAGACAGGGTTCCAGGGAAGTAAATAGTGTGGGAAGAAATAGCCAGGGAATTGTTATATCTAGGCTTGTATAGGCCCTAGGGCTGATAGCCTAGTACCAACATATGAACCTATGAACTTATGAAGAGCTTTAGCTAGTATCCAGGGAAACCCAGGGGTAACAGATGCAGACAATCTCTGTCAAAGCATAGGGGTTTGTCAACCATGTCTTCCCAAGCAGTCAGATACTGGATCCCCTTAAAATGACACCAGAAACTCAGCCAGTTGTTAAAGTAAATCATTTTCTGCTTGTACTGAGGTATCATTCTGGGTGATGGTAGGATGCTGCTTAGGGCTAGGGTCATATCTGCCTGGGCCACATAATCTGAGAGCTCCTCCATGTCTTTTTTTCATGTAGTCCAGGGAGGTGCTTCTCAGGTCATTCACACCCACATGGACAGAGACAGAGTCGTACTTGTTGTGGAGTGACCTGAGTGCTTGTGTTATGTATCAGATTCTGGCACCTGATAGACAGCTGACTGTTAGCTTCTCCTTAATCAACCTAGTGAGTGGGACATCTGTGTGCCTCACTGTTGAGACACCTATGATTAGTGTATTAGGCAAGGTGTTTAGCCTTAGGGGCTTAGGTTGATGAGCACATTGTGTAGGTGAGCTATGCATCTTGTGGTTTGGGCTGTGTTGTGGTGGCTAAGTATGTTTCTGCCTTGGAGATCTCTGCTGTTTGGATAGATTTCTATTGAGAGCCTCCGCAAAGGTGGGTGTGTGGTTTGTGTTTTTATGTGAGAGCTGTGATGGACATGACTCTGTATTTCTTGATATTCACATTCAGCAGCTTTTATGTAGTCTGTAAATATGATCTACAATAGCATTTAAACAATACCTTTAATTATTCCTCATAGAATCCATCACATTAGACAAAATATATGTTGTGTCTTTCGGCTTTTCCTGGTTAGGGGTCGCCACAGCGAAACTCTGGTCCGCTAATGATTGGCAGTAGATTTTTACGTGCCAAGTTGCCAGCTCCTGGACACACAGCTCCTCTCAACTAAGGTATGCCCATTCATGCATGTCTCCACACATAGAAGATGCTCTAGCTGAGAATCCGAACAGGGACAAGCGTCATAGGATGAGAGACACTCGCTACCACCAAGCAGCACCACCACCGCAGTCACATTAGACAAAATATATGTTAGTAAATATATATGTATATAGTTACTGTTCTGTCACGACTCATGACCTTTTCAAAGCAAGCTTGGAGTACATTGGAATTATCAACTCTCAGTCAGAAAACTGCTGTTTAGAGAATGTATTTTACCATAGACTGATAATGAATATATACATTAAATACTTATCACCTAACGAACTCAACAATGCATATGACCTACAGCTGAGCAGAATGAGTGTTCACAGTGAATGAAAAAGTAGGATATTCACTCTGATTTTTTTAATGATATTTGGAATAAGCTTGGGAAATGCATAGGTGTCAGTGACAGAGGAACCCCGTACTGAAGCAGCTATGGTGTATAAATCCAAAATACCAGCCATTAATAAATAGTATAGGCATGCTTCCCTACAGTAGGTAAGGTGCCTGAGGAATAGCCTGATTTGCTCAGTTAATAATTGTCAGAGGATAAATAATTTTCATATCAGTCAGTATTAATGACATATTGATATATTACACAAAAATTCAGCCATACAAACCAAAAATTTGGCACAGATACCATAACATTTAGCAGAAGAACATTCCTAAATGTGGTGCTTTATTGTATCTTATTACATTTAGCAACAAATTACACAATATTAAGCTTTACATGTATTTTATCTAAATGGAGTTAGTGTGATTTCCATGCCACAGATTCTTTAATATTCTGATCTGGTCTCAGTAAAATCAGGTAACACTTGGGAAAGAAAATACAGCTTAGTAACCCAGAGCCTGAGGAGAGAATTGCAAATATTTCTACAGTGACCACATATTTTCCTTTAGTGCTCAGATATG
>NW_025060453.1:0-5001 GCF_019279795.1 Protopterus annectens
TGGTTAAAGGCTTATAGTGCCTGCATATCTGAACTGCTTCTTACTGAAATTGGTACACCTTGTTTGCTGTAGCATAGACTAGATCCAGTCCTGCTGAATCTAGCTTTGTTTGTATAACTTGAGCACTAATCCAGGCATTCTATAAAGTATTCAATTGTATTTATTACTGCTTGGTAGTAACTTGATTAAAGTGTAGCTATCATTCTAAGTCTTTTGGATTAAGCACTTGGGCTTCAGGCCAGTTGTTTTACATTAGGAAAGTTTGTGGCCTGCACTGTGGTGGCAGGACAGGTAGCTTACATCTTCGGAGACTGTTGAATTGGGAGCTTCATGTCTGATATTCTAAAATTGTATTGGATTGGATTCGACTTTGGGCGTTCCATTTTGCATTAAGAGGACTTCGGCGGTTTTACTCTTGTGGGAGAGGAGGAAGCTGAACTCCACCGCCTTCCTGACTTTGATTTCTGGATTTAAAGGCGCAAATTTTCATTTGGGCTGTTTCTTACTGAAATTAATTTTACCTTGTTGCTGTAGCATAGATAGATCAGGCCTGCTGAATCTAGCTTTGTTTTATGTCTTGTTGTTTGCTTATTTATTTCCCACCTGCAAGCGCTAATGCCACCTAAAACGCAGCTTTTCAGGAGGTGGATCCTGACGTGCTCTGCATTGTACTGCCTTGGCTGCGAAGAGGGTGCTGTTTGTCATTTTGCATTTAAGTTGCATATAACATTGCATTTAAGTTACCTGACGCTTGCTCACTAAAGCAATTATATAAGTCAGCATAAAAAATTAAGCACTACACCCTCACAAACCTCCTGTTCTTGATACGCTGGCGCGCGGTAAACCGTTAATACTGTAGCATGTCGAAGGTCAGTTGTCGTCGCGTTATTTAGGTGAATCCTGCCGGGAATCCGGGCAATGTACGCTTTATATCATGCCTGAACAACCCTCTCCCCACTCAACAAATTCAACGCATGATACGCTGCAGCCAAAGGCGGAATAGCTCTCCAACTCAGTACTGAAGCGTAACCGGTCAGGATGAAGAAACACACACACTACAATTCCAGTCTCACGGGCTACACGACAACAAACCAAACGCAACTTTGCAAAAAGCGCCGCTGGGAATACAAAACAAATCTTTCAGCCTTGAGAGACCTCAAAAATGAACCTTAAACGCTTCCGCGAAATGGCTGCGTGCTGGCGGCTTTCACGAAACCGGCGGCGTGGCCGGTACTCCAGAGTAAACAACCACCTGATACACTTGTAATAGGTGACTCTATATCGACACCTGACGTCCCGCTCACCAGGCTTCCGAACTGGGAGAAAGGTCATGTGAGCTGCCTGTCGAAGAACTGCCGGATCCGCATAAAGCAGCCTCGCGTTATCGAGGCAGTACAAATATCACTTCTGGTCAAACGCCAGCGCGAACAAATACGGATATTATCCTGAACCACGGTGCCGGAGCTACTCGGCATGTAGCCCGGTTTGATATTCCCTGACCGGTAGCATCTTAACCTCACCGAGAATGGTACGCAATGCAGAACTGGGATTAATTTCAACAATTGAAGCAAGTATTGGCGTCGTTCAAGGATCAATGCTGTCATTTCGGGATGGCAGCTCCGTAAACCACAATCCAGCTTTATGCGGGACACCGCCACTTTCAGGCTTTCGGATATTGGCAAAATTGCTACCCCCATAGTGCCTTGCGGGAAGTAAAGACGACTCACCTCCGCAAGACATACCGAGGGATAAAACTGCCGTACTACTCCGCGCCAGAAGTCAAACCTCGAGATACGCACGCGAAACTCTCTAAGCATGGAGGTGCCATTCCTCAGCGCGATAACAGAAACCTGGTTCAAGGCGCTGCAGGCGCACTTGCTTTCCACCGGTTGCCTCATACCATGCTTTTCATTTAAAGGCAGGACTGAACCACAAAGGAGAGTAATAATGTTGTCAAAGATACCCACACCTCCAGGTTGGCTTTAGCCTGAAGCATCAGAGACTATCCATATTACCTGCAACTAACAGTGGGTAAAACTGCCTTCCAGTTTATAGCCTGCTACTGATCACCCTCTGTAGGGAACCTCGGCCTTCACCGAAGTGCTGAAAGGCTTCATAGAGGTCTCTCCAAACGCAATGATATTGGGTGACTTCTTCACCGAAGCATAGGCAGACATTACTCATAAGCTCCAACACCTAGCGAGGTTCTGGGAATTTATAAATATGGAACGGCATTGCCACTTCCACGGGGGAAAGCGCACTGGACCGGATCATGCCAGCCTTGGGACTCGAGCTGAAGTGTAACTCGCGGCAGATCGGACTTGCCGAAGCTAATCTCACTGGATATTCACATGCGACCCCACCCCTGCCCAGAAAACCACAGTGAAAAACTTCTCTAAAGCAAATTTCTCACTCCTCAAAACCGAGGTGGAATCCTTCAAATCCCCCGGGCCTGTGGAAAATACGGCCCAGACCGCAGAATCCTTTACAAACGCATTCTATGAACACCTTCAGGAATGCATGGATCATGCAATCCCAAATAAAATCAAGACCCAATCCTCCAAAGGCAGACATCCTGTCTGGTGGACCCCAGCCATAAACAAACTATACAATAGAAGGAGGAAGCTACTACATGATAGAGCAAAATCCCAAAAAGGGAAGGCATCTCTGATCAGTATTAGCAAAAACTACGGGCACTCATAAAGTCGTCTAAGGCCAGCTTCTAGAGAAAAATTGCACAGGACACTAAGGATAATCACAAGGCTTTCTTTAGTTATGTTAGGAACCTGGGTGGGAATTCCCAGATATGCTCAGAATTAGTCCAAAATGACAAAAAATACACCAAACCCACAGACATTGCCAACATCCTAGCTGACAGGTTCAGTGCAAACTCCCCCCCTCCCCACCAAAAGGGCAAATATCTATCCCAGAGTGCTGCCCCCCTGACATCTCAGATGCTCAGGTAAGAGCTGCCCTCTCCAAAGCAAAAAACACAGCATCAATGGGACCAGACGGTGTCCCAGGCTGCATCCTACATGAACTCCAAGAAGAGCTAAACCCAAACATAAAACTACTGTTCAATCTCAGCCTTACTACAGGATATGTACCCAAAGAGTGGCGTACAGCAACAGTGGTCCCTCTCCACAAAGGTGGTGCCTCAACGGATCCTGGAAACTATCACCCCATAAGCCTGACTAGCTTGGTCTGCAAAGCTATGGAAAGGATCATCATGGACCTCATAAATAAAGATATTGGGGACCTACAGACACTGGATCCTACCCAGTTCGGCTTTGTTAAGGGCAGATCCTGCCTCTTAAACCTGGTCAATTTCTTTGAAACAGTCACCAAGGCCATTGACGAAGGGAAGGTGGTCCACACAGCCTACCTGGACCTCGCAAAAGCCTTTGATATAATACCTCACTCGGGCATTATAGATAAGCTCACCAGCTTAAATATAAACCCCTATGTCACTAGATGGGTTGCAAACTGGCTCAAGGGTAGAACCCACATGGTCAGAATTGCTGGAGCCATGTCAGACTCCAAACCAGTTACAAGTGGCGTCCCAGAAGGCTCAGTCCTGGGACCTCTCTTGTTCGGTATATATTTCTCTGAGGTACAGGCTGACAAGGAAGGACTGTGGCTGACCAAGTTCGCAGATGACTGCAAACTGGGTGCCATAATCGACTCTCCAGCTGACACAATCATCCTCCAAAAGGGCCTCATAGAAACAGACAACTGGTGCCAGAGCCATGGCCTCAAGCTAAACGCCAAAAAATATATAGTCATCCCCTTTGGCAAAAATAAAGTGCCCACAAATTACCACATAGGTGGTAATCCATTAAGTACAGAAGAAGTAATTAGGGACCAGGTGACCCAAGTTGATAGCAATCTCTCATTTGACAACCATGTGGCCAAAGTGATTAGAAAAACATTTTATATAGCCCACCTAATCATGAAGCGATTCACATCCAGATCAGGGGAGGTCATCATGCCTCTTTACTCATCCCTCATCAGGCCCATAATTGAGTACAATGCCCCTTTTGGGATGTACCTTACCAGACACCTGCAGCAACTGGAAAGACCCCAAAAGTACCTCACCAAGAGGATCAAAGGGCTCAAACAGATGCCATATGCTGCCCGGTTAAAGAAACTCCAGCTCTACTCAGTGGCATACCGCCTGCTCAGAGCCGATCTGTGCCTGACGTATAAAGCCATGTCCAACCCAGAATTAATGAACATGCTGCACCTCAGAAAATCCAAATCCCATCAAGCTACGTGCTCGAGAGACTTGCCTCAGCACTGAAATAAATAGGACATGCTGGAGGGACAGATTCATAACCCAGAGGCTCCCTTCACTCTGGAATAAAATCCCAGTCCAGGTTAGGCAGAGTCCCTCATTGACTCTCTTCAAGAGGAATCATCATGAGTGGATGGGAGATTGTAGGTTTACCCCGGGTATCACTTCTGTGTCACTGTTAGACAGAGGCACAGTATACTAACCTCGAAAAAGGTCATAGCAAAATTAGTTTAAAATGGGTGGCGAAAGCCAAACACACTCTGGCTAGGCTTATAAATGCCCTAGGGCAGATAGCCTAGTATGAACCTATGAACCTATGCACCTAAAATCAGTTTCATGGCAGTCTATATTCCTCCAGGAAACAATGTAGCAATCCTAGAAGACATACTGTCATGGACAACTGAAAACATCAAACTAGAAACTGTAATCTTAGGAGATATGAATATTAACTGAAAAGCCATCATCTAAACTCTCCAAACACAAATATAAACCTCTACAGGTTTACACAACTAATCACTGAACCTACAAGGTACAACAAAGACTTCACTAACCACTTTACCTTTGATTGGATCCTTGTATTCCACCCAACCAATGTCTCCTCCTCAGGTACACTACCAAATTCACTAAGTAAACATCTTCCAGCCTTTGCCATCAGAGCAACCACCCTCCTCCCAAAAGAACATACCATAAAAACAGCTAGAAAT
>NW_025060454.1:0-4674 GCF_019279795.1 Protopterus annectens
GCGGTTTTGGCGCCATTTTTAAACTACCGTAGCAAGTGTAACTTTTTCTTTAGCGCGTTTATCACGCCAAATTTACAGAATCTGAAGCTTCCAAAGCCGCGGACGTTTGTTAGCCAAATTAGAAGAAACAATTAAGCGTGCAGAAGTGTGCACGGGTCTGGGAGCTCTAGAAGTATTTAAAAGTACCTTTGCAGCCATAGAATTGGCAGGGAGGTGAAATTCTGCTTTCTCTCAATCTCTAATGAGAATAGCAGCTGTCTGCACATTCCTGGAACTCCTAGAATCCACAGGCAAGTCTGAATCCTTTGAAAAATCGGCCATATAAGTTTCACAATTTGCACTCTGGAGAAGAAAGAATAGCTTCAGGAGCAGAAGTCAAAGAGGCAGGATCCTCCATAGCGCCTGCTGCAGTGCTGCAGATCCTACCCTCCACAAAGGAGTGAGGCTCATACTGGAATTGAGTAGAACCAGGATTGCCCTGCCCCTTTGCCAGTTTCAGTATGACCGTTTATTGTTTTTAGCTTTACCTATGCATTTCAAGCATGTTTCTGCATAGAGAAAAAATAACCCTGGAAAGTTGTTTTCTCCAAGAGGAAAAAGCTAGGAGGCTGAAACTCTGCAGGTGTGTAGGGTACTATCCACCCTACAAAGGGGTAGGGCAATCCTGGTTCTGGCTTAACTGCCAGTTTCAGTATGACTGTTTATTGTTTTTAGCTTTCCCTATGCATTTCAAGCATGTTTCTGCATGGATCAAAAATAACCCTGGAAAGTTGTTTTTCTCCAAGAGGAAAAAAGCTAGGAGGCTGAAACTCTGCAGGTGTGTAGGGTATTATCCACCCTACAAAGGGGTAGGGCAATCCTGGTTCTGGCTTAACTGCCAGTTTCAGTATGACCGTTTATTGTTTTTAGCTTTCTTTTTGCATTTCAAGCATGTTTCTGCATAGAGAAAAAAATACCTGAGGAAAGTTGGTTTTCTCCAAGAGGGAAAAAGCTAGGAGGCTGAAACTTTGTAGGTGTGCAGGGTACTATCTACCCTACAAAGGGTAGGGCAATCCTGGTTCTGGCTTAACTGCCAGTTTCAGTATGACCGTTTATTGTTTTAGCTTTCCCTATGCATTTCAAGCATGTTTCTGCATAGAGAAAAAATAACCCTGGAAAGTTGTTTTTCTCCAAGAGGGAAAAGCTAGGAGGCTGAAACTCTGCAGGTGTGTAGGGTACTATCCACCCTACAAAGGGGCAGGGCAATCCTGGTTCTGGCTTAACAGCCAGTTTCAGTATGACCGTTTATTGTTTTAGCTTTCCTATGCATTTCAAGCATGTTTCTGCATAGAGAAAAAATAACCCTGGAAAGTTGTTTTTCTCCAAGAGGGAAAAAGCTAGGAGGCTGAAACTCTGCAGGTGTGTAGGGTACTATCCACCCTACAAAGGGGTAGGGCAATCCTGGTTCTGGCTTAACTGCCAGTTTCAGTATGACCGTTTATTGTTTTAGCTTTCCCTATGCATTTCAAGCATGTTTCTGCATAGAGAAAAAAATACCTGTGGAAAGTTGTTTTTCTCCAAGAGGGAAAAAGCTAGGAGGCTGAAACTCTGCAGGTGTGTAGGGTACTATCCACCCTACAAAGGGGTAGGGCAATCCTGGTTCTGGCTTAACTGCCAGTTTCAGTATGACCGTTTATTGTTTTAGCTTTCCCTATGCATTTCAAGCATGTTTCTGCATAGAGAAAAAATAACCCTGGAAAGTTGTTTTTCTCCAAGAGGGAAAAAGCTAGGAGGCTGAAACTCTGCAGGTGTGTAGGGTACTATCCACCCTACAAAGGGGTAGGGCAATCCTGGTTCTGGCTTAACTGCCAGTTTCAGTATGACCGTTTATTGTTTTTAGCTTTCTTTTTGCATTTCAAGCATGTTTCTGCATAGAGAAAAAATAACCCTGGAAAGTTGTTTTTCTCCAAGAGGGAAAAAGCTAGGAGGCTGAAACTCTGCAGGTGTGTAGGGTACTATCCACCCTACAAAGGGGTAGGGCAATCCTGGTTCTGGCTTAACTGCCAGTTTCAGTATGACCGTTTATTGTTTTTAGCTTTCCCTATGCATTTCAAGCATGTTTCTGCATAGAGAAAAAATAACCCTGGAAAGTTGTTTTTCTCCAAGAGGGAAAAAGCTAGGAGGCTGAAACTCTGCAGGTGTGTAGGGTACTATCCACCCTACAAAGGGGTAGGGCAATCCTGGTTCTGGCTTAACTGCCAGTTTCAGTATGACCGTTTATTGTTTTAGCTTTCCCTATGCATTTCAAGCATGTTTCTGCATAGAGAAAAAATACCTGTGGAAAGTTGTTTTTCTCCAAGAGGGAAAAAGCTAGGAGGCTGAAACTCTGCAGGTGTGTAGGGTACTATCCACCCTACAAAGGGGTAGGGCAATCCTGGTTCTGGCTTAACTGCCAGTTTCAGTATGACCGTTTATTGTTTTTAGCTTTCCCTATGCATTTCAAGCATGTTTCTGCATAGAGAAAAAATAACCCTGGAAAGTTGTTTTTCTCCAAGAGGGAAAAAGCTAGGAGGCTGAAACTCTGCAGGTGTGTAGGGTACTATCCACCCTACAAAGGGGTAGGGCAATCCTGGTTCTGGCTTAACTGCCAGTTTCAGTATGACCGTTTATTGATTTTAGCTTTCTTTTTGCATTTCAAGCATGTTTCTGCATAGAGAAAAAAATACCTGTGGAAAGTTGTTTTTCTCCAAGAGGGAAAAAGCTAGGAGGCTGAAACTCTGCAGGTGTGTAGGGTACTATCCACCCTACAAAGGGGTAGGGTAATCCTGGTTCTGGCTTAACTGCCAGTTTCAGTATGACCGTTTATTGTTTTTAGCTTTCCCTATGCATTTCAAGCATGTTTCTGCATGGAGAAATAATAACCCTGGAAAGTTGTTTTTCTCCAAGAGGAAAAAAGCTAGGAGGCTGAAACTCTGCAGGTGTGTAGGGTATTATCCACCCTACAAAGGGGTAGGGCAATCCTGGTTCTGGCTAAACTGCCAGTTTCAGTATGACCGTTTATTGTTTTTAGCTTTCTTTTTGCATTTCAAGCATATTTCTGCATAGAGAAAAAAATACCTGTGGAAAGTTGGTTTTCTCCAAGAGGGAAAAAGCTAGGAGGCTGAAACTTTGTAGATGTGCAGGGTACTATCTACCCTACAAAGGGTAGGGCAATCCTGGTTCTGGCTTAACTGCCAGTTTCAGTATGACCGTATATTGTTTTTAGCTCTCCCTATGTATTTCAAGCATGTTTTTGCATAGAGAAAAAATAACCCTGGAAAGTTGTTTTTCTCCAAGAGGGAAAAAGCTAGGAGGCTAAAACTATGCAGGTGTGTAGGGTACTATCCACCCTACAAAGGGGCAGGGCAATCCTGGTTCTGGCTTAACTGCCAGTTTCAGTATGACCGTTTATTGTTTTAGCTTTCCCTATGCATTTCAAGCATGTTTCTGCATAGAGAAAAAATAACCCTGGAAAGTTGTTTTTCTCCAAGAGGGAACAAGCTAGGAGGCTGAAACTCTGCAGGTGTGTAGGGTACTATCCACCCTACAAAGGGGTAGGGCAATCCTGGTTCTGGCTTAACTGCCAGTTTCAGTATGACCGTTTATTGTTTTTAACTTTCCCTTTGCATTTCAAGCATGTTTCTGCATAGAGAAATAATAACCCTGGAAAGATGTTTTTCTCCAAGAGGACAAAAAGCTAGGAGGCTGAAACTCTGCAGGTATGTAGGGTATTATCCACCCTACAAAAGGGGTAGGGCAATCCTGGTTCTGGCTTAACTGCCAGTTTCAGTATGACCATTTATTGTTTTTAGCTTTCTTTTTGCATTTCAAGCATGTTTCTGCATAGAGAAAAAGTACCTGTGGAAAGTTGTTTTTCTCCAAGAGGGAAAAAGCTAGGAGGCTGAAACTCTGCAGGTGTGTAGGGTACTATCCACCCTACAAAGGGGTAGGGAAATCCTGGTTCTGGCTTAACTGCCAGTTTCAGTATGACCGTTTATTGTTTTTAGCTTTCCCTATGCATTTCAAGCATGTTTCTGCATAGAGAAAAAGTAACCCTGGAAAGTTGTTTTTCTCCAAGAGGGAAAAAGCTAGGAGGCTGAAACTCTGCAGGTGTGTAGGGTACTATCCACCCTACAAAGGGGCAGGGCAATCCTGGTTCTGGCTTAACTGCCAGTTTCAGTATGACCATTTATTGTTTTTAGCTTTCCCTATGCATTTCAAGCATGTTTCTGCATAGAGGAAAAATAACCCTGGAAAGTTGTTTTTCTCCAAGAGGGAAAAGCTAGGAGGCTGAAACTCTGCAGGTGTGTAGGGTACTATCCACCCTACAAAGGGGTAGGGCAATCCTGGTTCTGGCTTAACTGCCAGTTTCAGTATGACCGTTTATTGTTTTTAGCTTTCCCTATGCATTTCAAGCATGTTTCTGCATAGAGAAATAATAACCCTGGAAAGTTGTTTTTCTCCAAGAGGGAAAAAGCTAGGAGGCTGAAACTCTGCAGGTGTGTAGGGTACTATCCACCCTACAAAGGGGTAGGGCAATCCTGGTTCTGGCTTAACTGCCAGTTTCAGTATGACCGTTTATTGTTTTTAGCTTTCCCTATGCATTTCAAGCATGTTTCTTCATGGCCATTTTTTAAAAAACTAGGAGGCTGAAAC
>NW_025060455.1:0-5221 GCF_019279795.1 Protopterus annectens
ATCCTAATAGCTTTTGTGTTATCTATTGTTTCAATCTTGCTGATTTAAAATAGTCCCTGTTTGTAAATTCCTGCATATCATTTAGAATCCCCTTGTGTTCTGACTGAAGAGTGTTTTAAACAAATTGATAAGTATAGGCATTTTTAACTTTTGAGCAACTGTCAATTTTTTGCTTGACTGAATTATATATATATGCTGGCATTGTTTTCTGACCTGCTCTGAAACTGGTTCCACCTATTTCTGTGGTGTTGTTAAAGTTGGTATATTTGGTCTAAATAGCTTTTGTGTTATCTGATTATTTCAAGCCTTGCTGATTTAAAAATAGTCCCTGATTGTAAACTCCTACATATCATTCAGAATCTCTTTGTGTTCTGACTCAAGAATGCTTCCCAAACAAACTGATAAGTATATTTTTGGCACTTTTAACTTTTTAGAGTTCTGAACTGTCTTAATTTTTGCTTGACTGAATTATATATATCTGTTGGCATTGTTTACAGACCTGCTCTGAAACTGGTTCCCCCTATTCCTGTGATGTTCTTAAAGTTGGTATATCTGGTCTAAGAGCTTTTGCATTATATGATTTTAGCTTTAGTGTTATCTGATTGTTTCAAGGTTTGCTGATTTTAAAAAGTCACTGGTTGTAAATTATTGCACATCAATTAGAATCTTATTGTGTTCTGACAGAAGAGTACTTCTCACACAAACTGATAAGTATATTTGTTGCACTTTTAACTTTTTACTGTTCTGCACTGTCTTAATTTTTGCTTGACTGAATTATATATATATATATATATATATATATATATATATATATATATATATATATATATATATATATATATATATATACACATACTGGCATTGTTTTCTGTTTTCTGATCAGTTCTGAAACTGGTTTTGTCCCTCCCACCCACCTTATTTCTGTGGTGCTGTTATAGTTGGTGTCTTACCAGTTGCCCGCCTCTACTGTAAATTTGATCTGGGACACTCCTCCCAGTCTAATGTTCAATCTTTCTAATACAGAGAGAATATCTGAAAAGGCCAACCCCCCTTAGGTTCTTAACCTTGAATTATCTTCTGCTCCTCCTTTCCCCCTTTACACTTTACTAAAAAAAAATCTTCTTGTGTTCAGACTTAGTGTGCTTCTAGCTGATAAGTATATTTTTTGCAGTCTTTAACTGTTTAGACGTAAATAAAAAAAACAGTTGAATTCAGAATCCATTTTGAATAAATTGCATTTATTTAAACTGTATTTTCTTTAATACTGCTACACACTCAACTGTGCGAGCTTGCACTGCACTTTCAATTGTTTTTGGTGGTGTTCTAGCTGCTTTCTGAAAAAAAAAATCAAAGTTTGTTTCCTGCCTTTCCTGTAACTAGTCTAATTCAGATACATATTTGCTGTATCCATGACTGTTAGTAGGCTTCTGAGCCCCTGAAGCCTTTCTGTGTTGGACGGAAGCCTTCTAGCTTATCAGTGGGAGTGGTAAGCACTAGGGAGCCTATGTATCACAAGAGGAATGGTTTCTGGCCCAGAAATTGTAGTTTATTGGCCATTTGGGAAGTTTTTCAATTTCTTTCAACTTTCTGGTTTAAAAGCCTGCATCTGTGCTTGTTTCTCACCTTTCCTGTAACTAGTCTAGTCCAGATACAGATTTGCTGTATTCAGGACTGTTTGTTAGCTTCTGAGCCTCCCAAGCCTTTCTGTGCTGGAAAGAAACCTTCTAGCTTGTCAGTGTGAGTGGTAAGCACTAGGTAGCATATCTTCCACAAGAGGAGTGGTTTCTGGCCCAGGAATTGTAGTTTATTGGCTGTTTGGGTAGTTTTTCCATCTCTTTCAACTTTCTGGATTAAAATACCACATTTGCAGTTTTCACACCTTTCCCGTAACTAGTCTAGTCCAGATACAGATTTGCTGTATCCAGGACTGTTTGTAAGCTTTTTAGTGGTCCCAGAGTCTGCTCTTCAGTTTTTTTTCCCTTAGATCTGCTAGTCTCTCCTCTTCAGCACTTTTATCAGCTTATTAGTCTAGCAATTTACCTATATCTTGTAGAAATTATTGTAGCAGACAAAGTGCTACCAGCACCAAGCATGCCAAGGCTGAAACAGCTCCAGTACTTACTATTGTATCACCCACCCTCCAGGTGCCCAAAGGTCAGTCTCCTGTGCTTTCACCTATTAACCTGGTGAACTTGGGCATCCTGAGGCAATATCGCGAACTGCCTCATGTATTAATTGGACAACCCTCTCTGCCTTACTCCCAACACTCAGACTTGAGAGAGATGCACTTATATATCTAAACTGGAAGTGATGCACTCTCCAGCCAAGACCGGAATAGCTGGTCAAGAGGAGAAGGTCAGCACTTGTACCACACCACATGGAACACATAGCCCTCCTGAACACACACCAGCTCTGCCTTCACATAAAAACACAAAACACAGAATTCACTTTCAAAGGGTTTCAATAAAAACTACCCAAAGTAGCAGAGACCAAAGGAAATATGAAATGACCAACACAACACTAATCATAAGACATATAACTCTCCTAAACAGTGTGTCACTCAACCAAAGCCCCTAAATCAAAACAGCATGCCCAACACACTAGTCATAGGTGACTCGATAGTGAGGCACACTGATGTCCCACTCACTAGGCTGAAGAAGGAGAAAATAAAAGTCAGCTGCCTGTCAGGTGGCAGGATCCACCACATATTGCACACTTTCAGGTCCATCAACAGGCACAAATATAACTCTGTCATTGTACATGTGGGTGTAAATGAACTGAGACATGCCTCCCTAAACTACATGAAAAGAGACATGGAGGAGTTCTCAGATTATGTAGTCCAGTCGGCTATGACCCTAGCCCTGAGCAGCATCCTACCATCACCCAGAATGATACCACAGTACAAGCAGAAAATGATTGATTTCAACAATTGTCTAAGCTTCCGGTGTCATTCTAAGGGTTTCCAATATCTGTTTGCCTGGGATGACATGATTGACAGACCTCGATATTTTGCAAGAGATGGCCTGCATCTGTCATCCCTGGGCTTCTGCGGATGACTAAATATTTCCACACCCCTATAGTGCCTTTTAGGTGTTCCAAAGAACAAATTACCACCATACAACAACATGCAATCTTGAGGTCATGTTGTTCATCTAGAAGTCTGAATCTCAAAATGAACTCGCTCAAAGAACTCCTTTAAATGGAAAAAATCGACATTTCTGCTGTAAGAGTGACTTGGTTCAAGGCAGCAGAAAGCACCCCTGCACTACCAGGCTATAACTCATTCCACACCTTTCAGCCCCAGAACTTGGACTGAAGCTCCAAAGGCGGTGGTGTTTCCATATTTATAAAGGATGCACACCTCCAGACTGGTACCCAACATAATCATCTGAGATACTTCAGGTGCAGCTAACATTGGGTAAGACAGCGATTCAGGTCATAGCCTGCTATAGGTCCCCAACCATGTCCCAAAACACACAGTCCATGTTCCTAAGCACCCTGGAGAATATTAAGGTCCAACCTAACACTATCATACTGGGCGAATTCAACTACCCCTCCATTAACTGGGAAAACTACTCATGTACCAATACACTTGCCCAATGTTTCCTGGAATTCATTAATTCCAATGCCCTGGACCATCTCATTCTTACCCCCACTAGAGGTAGCAACATCCTTGACCTGGTCATTACTAACATGGGTGACTGTTGCTCTACACCAATAGTCAGCTCATCCCTAGTTAGATCCGACCACAAACTAATCACCTTGGAAATTCACATCCCTCCCACTCCCACCCCGCAAAGGTAACCACCATGAAAAACTTCTCCAAAGCTAACTTTGGGCTCCTAAAAACAGAGGTGGCTAACTTCACGGCACCCATGCAAATGGAGAATAGTTGTATGACCACTGAATCGTACACCAATGCACTGTATGAACACATACACAAAAGTATGGATCTCGCCATACCCAGTAGAACCAAGATGCTCTCCTCCAAAAAAAAGGAAGCCAATCTGGTGGTCCCCTGCCATAAACAAACTCTACAACAGAAGGAGGAAACTGATGAGGAATAAGGTGAAGTCCCAAGACTGGAAAAACTCCCTTATCAGCCTCAACAAAAAGTTGAGATCCCTCATCAAATCCTCTAAAGCTAGCTATGAAAACAGAATTGCAGCAGATAGTAAAGACAACCACAAGGCCTTCTGTGGTTATGTAAAGAACCTCCACAGCAATACCCAGATTTGCTCTGAACTACTGCACAATGGTACCTCCTATATGGAGCCAACAGATATTGCCAATATACTGGCCGACAGATTCAGTGCCAACTTTACCCCCCCCCCCCAAAGGGCCAATCACAATACCAGTAGATTGCCAGGCACCCCGTATTACTGCTGCACAGGTTAAAACAGCACTGTCCAAGGCCAAGAATACAGCTTCTATGGGACCTGACAATATCCCTGGCTGTGTTCTACATGAACTACAGAGTGAACTGGCACCTCACCTGTGTGCCCTGTTCAATCACAGCCTCACCTCAGGCTTTGCCCTACCAAATGGTGCACTGCTACAATCATCCCCTCCACAAAGGAGGAGCAACTACAGACCCTGGGAACTACCCCCTTAGCCTGATGAGTCTGATATGCAAAGCTATGGAATGCATCATCATGGACCTAATAAACAAGGATATAGGGAATCTCCAAACTCTGGATCCCACAAAGTTTGGTTTTGTGAAGGGTAGATCATGCCTGCTCAACTTGTTGAGTTAGTTTACCAGAGCTGTGGATGAAGGCAAGGTGGTTCATACAGCCTACCTTGATCTGGCCAAGGCCTTTGATACCATTCCCACTCAGGGAAACATAGAAAAAATCACTAAGCTAGGCATCAACCCCCATATCACTAGGTGGGTTGCAAACTGGCTCACAGATCGAACCCACAGTGTGAAAGTAGCTGACTCCAAGTCAGACTGACCAGTCATGAGTGGAGTCCCACAGGGTTTAGTCCTGGGTCCCTCCTGTTTGGTATCTACTTCTCTGAAGTCCAGGCCAACAAAGGGACTCTGGCTGACAAAGTTCCAAAAATTGCAAGGGGGCTATTAACTCCCAAGTGATGTTGACATCCTACAGAAAGGCCTCACTGGAAAAACCAAAACCGAACCTGGTTTTTGGGGGCCCCGAAACCCATTGGCCTTTTAAAGCTCAATTGGCCCCCAAAAATTGGGGGGGTTTTTTTA
>NW_025060456.1:0-4672 GCF_019279795.1 Protopterus annectens
ACCACAGCTTTAAACAACGGGGGGAGGAGGTGCCGACAACTACCGTGGGCCTCAGAGGAGAAGGAGAGTGTTCAGACCAAGGGTAACCTACCAGGGGCTACAAGACCTGGAGATAGTAGAGCGTTACAGGGTGGATAGGGACACGTTACAGCAAATAGTGGAGCTGTGCCGGCCATGCCTGAGAACAAGAAACAACAGAGGGGAGCCCATCCCAGTGGACACAAAGGTATGTGTAAGCTTGCGAATACTGGCCACAGGTACCTTTCAAAGGCCAACTGGGGATATAATGGGCATCTCACAGGCATCAGCATCCAGGGTACTACACCAGTTTCTGGATGCCATGTTACCACATGCCAATGAGCATATATACTTCCCCAGATCTCAGGAGGAGTTGGCTAGCAATATGCGCTGCTTCCACCATGTGGCACAATACCCGGAGGTACTGGGTGCGATAGACTGTACGCACATACAAATCAAGTCACCACCTGGGGAGCAGGGTAGACACTACATAAACCGCAAGGGATTCCCCTCCATCAATTGCCAGGTCGTGTGCAATGCGCAGGGCATTATCATGGATTTGTGTGCTGGCAGCCCTGGAAGCTTCCATGACTCCCATATCTGGCATGCCTCACAGCTGTACCAGGTATTCACCAGGGGGGACATCCCACAAGGCCACCTTGTGGGGGATGCTGGCTATGCACTGGAGCCATGGATGATGACCCCCATCAGAAATGCACACACACACATGCAAGAACGCCATAATGAGGCACACGCACAAACCAGAATAATCATAGAGCGTGTGTTTGGGATGCTGAAATCATGGTTCCGGTGCTTGGATACATCCGGTGGAGCCTGCAGTACTCTCCAGGCACATGTGCCCACATATTCATAGTATGTGCCATGCTACATAATATGATCCTGCGGAAGCAGCTGCTGCAGGGACATAATGGTGAAGGGCCACAAAGCCCACCACAACTGCCAAGGCCAGTCCAGGCACAGAGGGTTCAGGACCATGAACACACTGTGCCAGCCCCAGTAGGCAGACGGAGGCATACCCAATATGCCTATGCCCTGGCAAAGAGGGCATAGCACATACTCTGACAGCGTAGGCCCCATGGACTGACACCTCCCTACCTGCACACACAGTGAAATGGACGGCACACAAACATGACCACCCATAAAGTGTACCGTATGGGTGGCCCCATGTGTGACTCCAACATAGGCAGCCCCCAAACACTGTACACACAACAGCCAGTGGAGCATGGAACGCCAACACCCGAACCATACGCGGGTCCTACAGCAGACGGCGTTGCTGTATGCTGCCATTCGCCTCAAGGTGTATACATATAAACATGTATATATGCATATACTATATGTAGATAGATATAAGTACATATATAGAAATATATGTACACACATACATATAAGTACTACAGGTAAGACAGGGAATCAGAGGGATGTAAGGTGACAGAGATGTAACACGCGATATCTGTACAAAGTATACATAGTGAAACAACAACCTGAGCTTCCGGGAGGTTTAACAGAAGAGGATACCGCCAACCATGGAAAGGGCAACATACCGAAATGCATAACCGCGAGTCGGAATGATTGCCAGGCCACAGTACAGTAACAGTACATGTGCGGGTAATACTGTGATGATATGAGGGGGGAGATAGACACTGCCGCCGGTGATGCGGCTCACGCAGGTACTGTGTGCAACCGTCCCCGTGAGTGCCGTAGTATGTGTATGTGTGCGGTGAGGGTGCCGTGTGTGTCGCTGTGCGAGTGTAATGTGTGCGTCTCCGTAATATGTATGTTGGTGCCATGTTGGAGGCAGAGTGGAATAATATGTGTAGGCATACGGTACATTAGCCACAGGCATATGTACACCAGTAGTCCCAAAGTAGTAGTGAGAGCCCCACCCTGGCTAGGCGTGTGGCGACATATAACGATACAAAGTGACAATGTCCCAGATTTAGGCACAGGAATATACCCACAGGAAATGGAAAGGACGTATGTACTAATCATGACCGTGTATGACACCGATATGCTAATGCAAACGATCGTCAAAGTCACACAGGAATAGGTATGTACCGGGGAAATACGTATGTGCAACCTCAGTACTGACCCGTGGACGTATCGCTCGTAAACATCGCTGTGTGTTCTACAAGTGTCAACAAGCAATCCCCACCGGAATAGGTGGCAACCACTGGCAAACAGGCCATCCCAAGAACAGGACCACAATGACTGTAAATATCTGGGACAGAATGACAAGGGATAGTCGCATACAAATAACCGCTGATATACCACAGATGGAGGAATACATGCATGAAGCACACACTCAGGCGAGACCAACACCACATGACAACAACACAACCTACACTCCCAGACCAACAGACAAGTAACTGTCAACTCCCCAGGCAGGGATGGAGCACACAGACAACCATACCGTGTATGTAGAGATGCAAGGCCCACAACCTGTATCCGTCACCTACAACCTCCGATATCCCCATACATATCAAAGGGATACAAGCTGTAATAGCAGCACAAACATACAGGCATTTGACATCTGCATAACAACATCTGCGTGGGAAACACAATCAAGCGGATGCATACTTGCATCGTTGTTTAAAGGAATATAACACCCATGTTACACACCCGAATGCAAACGCCATCTAACAGGCGCGCCAGGACAGGGACACCCACATGTCGAACAAATACTACCAAACACACAATCCACGGCTAACATGCAAATGTACCGGGCACACATAGCGGCTGCAGTTACACATAACATAAACAATACAGACCATCTCCACGAAGGTAGGGCAAATAGCCAGCCCAGGTGAGGAATCACCATACCCCAGTTCACGCGAATGCCCGAATGGAGTAGATGCACAGGTGATATGCACACAATTACACTCTAAGGAAGAGCTATTGGAGGGATGAACCCACATGTTACAGGTATCGACGGATATAAGGATGACCCCCAGGATATTCAAACCGTATGCTCATACCAACCATTAGTGTACAACTGGAAGAGTAATAAATAGAATACCGATACATGGACAAACAGGGGAAACACCGAAAGGTATGTAAAACCCCCACGATATGTGTGTGTAAGCATGATGTGTATAAAGCTGACTGTATGTGAATGGTGTTTGTAAGTAATGACACTTGTCCATAATGCAGAGAGTGGTGAAAGGTGGTTATGTAGTGCTATCCGCTGAGCATACCAACGACTGTGGGTGTGCACAGCAGTGGGACATCATGTACAGCCGAGACACCACAAGGGCTGCCACAGGGGGCATTAGGAACAATGCCAGACCACGCCGATGCTGGCAGTGGATGTCCAACAAGGAAGTGCCACAGCAGGGGATAGGACATGTATGAAACTGTCACAGCACAGTGTATGGGCATATACCCGATGTCATCGTAATGTCCCCGGCGTGCGTATGCCTTAGTAGGGGATACTATGTCAACTATGTGTAATGTAAAGCTGTCATGGTGGATATGACAGACATTATACACAGTATCACAGGCATAGCATGCATAATGGAGGTGCCTATTGGTATGTACAATAACAGGATACATATGGCCTGTATATGGGACAGAGTAGTAGCATCATAGCCATCCGAAATGGAAGGAACACCAAGTAACCATGCCCAAACGATCTGTAGCAGGTGCAAAGTGGGCAACAATGAAGTCTGGCAGGTCCATGTGTAAACACATGTGCAGTGTACACAGTAGTGTCACCTCCCCATGGTAGTGTCCTTTAACAGCAGAGGTGGCGTCAACTGCATGTCTACACAGTACTGCTGCTGTGGTGGTACCATGACTGTGTCACTCAAACAGCAAGGGAGCTATCACATGAACAGTGCCACTTTTGTCCCTGTGGATGTGCACAGGACCTATGTTCCACAGCATGGTGTGTGTTGTGTCTGGGGAAATAACACAGAAGCCCAGCCCATGCAGTGTGGCATGTGTGCACATATCCATGAGCAGTCCGTTCACACTGCCCACAATTGTCATGTATGAGTATATGCATCAGTAATGGAGGACATGGTCCTGTCAGAGCAGAAAACACCCCCGTGTATGTGGTATGCATATGTGTACAGATGTGTTTCCGTCTGTCATCCATATGTAAACTGTCTGAGCCTGGTACACATTTGGCATGACAATGCTGTGCCATGTAAAGTAAACCATTGTTTGGGAAAGGGACACCATAAATGTGGTATTGTACACATGACCGTGGGTAGATGTGTGTATGTACAATGGCTACCTATGTACCAGCATCACACACAGTGCAGATAGGTGTGGCCCTGCAGAAGTGTACCCATGCCACAGTGGAATACGGTAACCACAGGACTGTGTGGGGCATATGTGTGTACAGCAACCATGTACAATGTGATATGTATGTATGGGGCCAGTATCCATGTGATAGTCAGTGGGTGAATGTTGCTATGCAAAGGTGATGTGCATGCACCATGCGTCATGCATCCTGATGCCATTACACTGACATGATGTATCTGCCACACTGACACCCATATGGTTGTAATCGGTATGAGCTGGTGGAGCTATAATGGTGCCAGGTATGTAGGTGTGGGATATCTAGGCATGGACAGTACTCTGTGACAGCATGTTGTGTATGTAAGCAAATAGTGAACATGAGGGG
>NW_025060457.1:0-5011 GCF_019279795.1 Protopterus annectens
GGCAATTTTTGGTTTTTAAAACTTTTAAAAAAATTTTTAAAAAAATTCCTTTAAGCTTGCAACTTTTGGGAAAGTTTTCATGATTCACCACAACCTGCATTTTGTCTCATATTTTATGTATAACATTGTTTTTGCTTTAGAAAATTCTTTTGTCTTTTGTAATTTAGTGTGTATGTATATATATATATATATATATATATATATATATATATATTTTTATATATATATATATATATATATATATATATATATATATATATATATATATATATATATATAAAAAAAAATTTTTTTTCAAATATATGTGAGAGATGCAACTATTTAAAACGGGGCTGAGTTCTCATCTAAAAACGGGTGTAACCAGTCAAGGAAAAGGGAAACCCTCACAAAACACAATTCCTATCACATGTCCCCCCAAATCAGAACCAACACATAAATACAAAAAAACATCTCTCTAAATAAAATCAAAAAGAAAAGAGACCTCCGCAGACACCCAAGAAAATGCTACCTAAAAACAAAACAGACAACACATGCCCACAAAGTCAGTGTGAACAGCCCCCTTCTGAAAAACACACCTGATACTCTTGTAATAGGTGACTTTTTGTCAGACACACTGCCCCCCTCACCAGGCTGAAAAAAAGAAGGTCATTAGCTGCCTGTCGGGTGCTAGGATCCCCCTAAAAGCACTCAGGTCACTCCAAAGCAAATACAAATATGACTCAGTCATTGCTGGTGTGACCTGATCCCCCCTGGACAATAAAAAGAGACATGGGGAGCTCTCTGATCATGGCCCAGGCTGTATACCCTGACCTTGAGCAGCATCCCCTCACCTAGAATGATGCCACAGTACAAAGAAAAAATGATGATTTTAACAATTGGCTAAAATTTTGGTGTCATTAAAAGGGGCCCAGTGTCTGTCAGCCTGAGATGACATGCTCGAAAAATTTGGGTTAGGGACAGCTTGCACCTGTCACCAGGGGGTTTTTTTGGAAAAGGCTCTTGCCAATAGTGTTTTTTAGGCAAGGCTAAAAAGTCAAATCCACCCCATAGACAGCACAAAAAAGAAACTAAGGGTAATGCTGCAAAGCCCAAGTCTTAACCTCAAGATGCACTTTCAAGCTCTCCTCAGTATGGAGAACATCGATATCTGTGCAGTGACAGAAACCTGGTTCAAGGCTCCAGAGGCCCCCAGCACTAAGGCTATACCTCATATCATGCTTTTAAAGGAGAACCACAAAAGGAGGAGTTTCCATATTTATCAAGGATATCCACACCTCCAGGTTAGTGGCATTCGTTCGGAGACCATCTAGGGCAACTAACAGTGGGCAAGACTGCTTTTCAGTTTATAGCATCCTACAGACCCCCCTCTCAAAGTCAGGAATACTCCCTTTTGAAAACTTTGGGAAACATGAAGCTCTCCTGAACACCTTTATCACTTCAACTCCCCAAACATTGACTGGGACCCTACTCAACCCCCAACCAGCAAGGTTCCTGGAAAATTTTAAACTCAAATGCTATGGAACAACTAGTCACCACTCCCACAAGAACAAAATACTAACCTGATCATTACCAACATGTGGACTCTATGCTCCACACCCGAAGTATATCCTCATTGGTAAGATCAGACCATAAAAAATTTCACTGGATGTCCACATCCCAAACCCCACCCCGAAAACCACAGTGAAAAACTTCTCAAAAGAACTTCTCACTTCTCAAAACTGAAGTGGAATCCTTCAAAGGGCCAGTGGAAACTTAAACTGCAGAATCCTTTTAAACATTCTGGGCATCTCCAGAATGCATGGATCATCTATCCCAAACAAAAACCCAAAACCCCAAACATCCAAAAGGGAGGCGTCCAGTCTGGTGGACCCCCCATAAATAAACTGTACAACAGAAAGGAAACTACTACATGATAAACAAAATCCTAATGGAAGGCATCTCTGATCAGTACTAGCAAAAATTATGATCCCCCATAAAATCCTCCAAGGCCAGCTTGAGAGAAAAAATTTCACAGGACACCCAAAAACAATCATAAGGCTTTTTCAGTTATGTTAGAAACCTGGGATGCAACTCCCAGACTGTTCTGAGTTGATTCTAAATGACAAAAAAACACTGAACCCACAGACATTGCCAATATCCTGGCAGACAGGTTCAGTGCAAACTTCTCCATAAAGAGCAAATATCTATCCCCAAGGGCTGCCTCACAAACATCTCTGATGCTCAGGTGAAGGCTGCCCCTCCAAAAAAAACACTGCTTCCATGGGACCAGATGGCGTCTCAGGTTGCGTCCCCTTTAACTCCAAGAGGAACTAATCCTCAAAAAAAACAGCTATAAAACTCAGTCTCACTACAGGATATGTGCCCACAGAATGGTGTACAGCAACAGTGGTCCCACTCCCAAAAGGGGGAGCCTCTACAGACCCTGGAAACTATAGCCCCATAAGCCTGAAAGTCTGCAAGGCTATGGAAGGATCATCATGGAGCTCATAAACAAAGACATTGGGGACCTACAGACACTAGATCCCCCCAGTTCGGCTTTGTAAAGGGCAGATCTGCCTTTTGAACTTGGTTGACTTCTTAAAACAGCCACAAAACCCATAGAGGAGGGGAGGGTAGCCCACACACCCTATCTGGCCTTTGAAAGGGCTTTTGACACAATCCCCCACTCGGGCATCAGAGATAAGCTATCCAGCTTAAATAAAACCCCCTATGTTACAAGATGGGTGAAACTGGCTCAAAGACAGAACCCACAGAGTGGGGTTTGGAGCCATGTCAGACTCAAACCAGTCAAAAGTGGCATCCACGGGGTTCTGTCCTGGGACCACTCTTTTGGTATATATTTTTCGGTACAGGCAACGGGGGAAACTATGGCTCACCAGTTGAGCGACTGCAAACGGGGCCATAATCAACTCCCAGCGGGAAAACATCCTTAAAAAAGGCCCGAGACAGATAACTGGTGCCACCCATGGTTTAAAGCTAAATGCCAAAAATGTATAGTCATACCCTTTGGAAAAAACAATGTCCCAAAAATTACCACATGGGGGGAAACCCATTAAACAGAGAAAGTTATTGGGACCTGGGGACCCAAGTTGATAGCAATCTCTCCTTTGAAAAACCCCATTGCCAAAGTGGTTAGAAAGACCTTTCTGACCTCATCCAAAAGGGTTTCCCTCTAGATCAAGGGGGTAATCGTGCCCTTTATTCATCCCTCATCAGGCCCATCATAGAATACAATGTTTTGGGATGTACCCCCCACACCTGCAGCAATTAGAAAGACCCCAAAAGTATATCACCAAGAGGATCAAGGATCTCAAACAGATGCCATATTGCTCGGTTAAAAAAATCCAGCTCTACTCAGTTGCATACCCCCTAGGATCTATGCCTGACATACAAAATATTCAAATCCAGAATTAATGGAACTACCTCAGTAAATCTAAATCCCTTAGAGCCACCCTGGGGACTTGAACCTCAGCACGAAATAAATAAAATTGCTGGAGGGACAGGTTCATAACCCCGAGCTCCTTCACCCGGAATAGAATTCCAGTTCATGTGACAGACCTCACTGAATTTTTCAAAAAAATTTGATGGGGGGATGGGGGAAAAGGCACAGTAAACTAAACCTTAAAAGGGCGTATACTCAAATCAGGGGGGAAGCCATACAGAAGGGGTAGGCTTATAATTGCCTCAGGGCAGATAGCCTAGTATGAACCTATGAACCTATGAAAAATATGGGTCTAGGACTTTTACTGGCCTTTCACTGAAAACATTTGACTGTAAAATTCAAAGCTCAATTCACTGAAAGCACAATTCACTGAAACACATTTCACTAAAAGTTTATATTTTTTACTGTAGTACAAGGCTTAGAATATATAGAAATGTGTGTAACTGCATTGTTTTCTAGATATTTAAATATTTTGAACTATACATGGATACTTGCAATTTCAATAAATTACTCTTTCTAAACTTTATTTTAAAACTATGTCTATAAAAATTACTATATATTCTAACTGGGTCACACTACAATGGGAAAATGACCGGGCAGGATTCAATGGGCCCCGGGTCTAAAGTAGTGTAAGACTCCATGCAGCCATCGCGATCCAGGAACAGCCAATTTCGTGTAAGAGAGCTAAACGGCTCTTAAAGGGCAGGCGTGGATATGCTAATTACCTCACTTGCAGCGAAAAGGGATGCAAATGAGGTAATTTTGGGTCCAGGAAGCAGAAACCTGCCCCGTAAGAGCCGGGTTTTCTGCAGAAATGTACTCAGTTGAAACTGAGTACCATTCTGCAAAAAAACACAATGGAGCCTTTTCAGCTCCGTATAAAGGTTGCATATGTCCCTGGGAGCATGCCAATGGCCAGATATGTGGCCACTGGCAAGGGACCTGATGCAAAATGAAATAAAAAATGTTTAAACGTGCGCGCGCAAATGGGCTGGGTATAAAACAAAAAAAAAAAATATTAAACCCAGAAATGTGGGTTTATGCCCTGATTTTCAATGGAAAGGGAAACAGGGAAAACAACACCACCGGTAGGGGTTGCTAAGGGGGAGTGTAAGACATGTAACTAAGCATTAGTAGGCAATCCTATGTAAATGAGTGGTAGGATATGAATCCCCTGTTTAGAAAAAGAGCACATTCCTGAGGGAGGAGAGGATAAGGGGAGAACAGAGTAGGAGATAGGTGACATCACAGGGGAATGTAAAAGAAAAGCAGTCATTGGAGCACAGTGGCATGGGAAAATGTCAGACACATCATGGAAAGAGGAGTGCAAAAAGTAGGGATGGGAAAGCCCAAAAAATGGAAGGTGTACACTATGGATAACACCAAAGTTTCTTGCTGGGCATGCATGCGGGGCTGTAGGCGAGAAAGAGTGCAAGCGTGTAAACGTGAGTGCATGAAAGAAAACATGTAAACCTGTTTAAACACCCGTAAGCTTGTTTGCACTGGTGTGCATGCATTTTGAATAAGCAGATTTTCCGTCTAAGCATGTGTGCGGCGTGTTAGCCACTG
>NW_025060458.1:0-4066 GCF_019279795.1 Protopterus annectens
GGTTGTGTGTGTTTTCTGTGTGTGTCTGTGTCTGTTGTGCTCTGTCCTGTGTGTCTCTGTCTGTCTGGGGACTGTGTCTGTCTGTGTGTCTGGTATAACTAGTAATGTACAGTTCTTGTCTTCCTCTCACAGGTGTTGATGTAGGTGCATTGCCCTCCTGCGGTCCACCTGATGTTAGTGTCCCCACAGACTCTAGCAGTGATGATGATAGTATGATTGAGGCACAGGCAGGGTTGTCAGGGGCTGAATCTGTGCCATTGGTTGCCATTCCACCTGTCTCCCCTCATCCTGCACACAGCTCCCCTGCCTGCACATACCCCATCACCATTGGCCATAGAGGAAGGAAAGTTGGCAGGTGGTAGCATGGAACAGGGAAGTGTGGTGACTAGGATAGGTGTGCCTGCACACCATGATCCCAGTCAATAGACTGGTAATGTCCCACACAGGCATGTGTCCAGCGCTGCTCATAGGAGGACCACTGGCCAACATGCCCCTGCAAGACAAATCACATCAGCTGGAGTCACCAGACGCATGTTTTGGGCTGTAATGGAGGCACAGGCACGTGCTGAATGGCACAATAGAGAAGGTCTGAGTCTTCAGAGGGCTGCTGTCCATTCATTAAATGACAACATCCAAGCACTTGCAAATGCTCACCATCATCTTGCAGATGTTTTGGATAGACAATTGGGTGACATGCTGGGAGTCCTTGACCATGGCATGTCAATCCTCGAGCGTGGAATGTCTGTGCTGGAACATCTGGTGGGAGTGAGGCATCAGGCAAGTGGAAGTAGGTTAGCTACATCACCTGTTGAAGGTCTACGTGAACATGCTACTGCACATGCCCGCTCTCATAGTGGCAGCAGCAGCAGTGCAGCTGGTGCTGTGCAGTCCACACCAGGACACAGCAGGCCACGTGCATGTGGTCCTGGATGGTCCCAACAGGGACACGATTCCAGTGGACATGTGTCATCAGACGGTACTCAATCTGGAGCTCTGCCTGGTAGTGCCCGTGCAACCCATGGCCGATGCAGATCAGGACACCGTGAACTGTGAAACCTGTCTTGTATAGTCTGTAGCTGTCAATAATACCCTGAGTAGGCCAGCCACATGTCAGACCTGTGTGCATGCATACACACGGGAAGCAAATGTAGGGCACCTCAACACACACACCCATAACATCCCCACAACCAATGATATCACTGGCCCTAACACACACACCCATGATGTCATCCAATGGCACAGCCTAGGCCTCTTGCAAACATTATCACTCTGTGCATATGATGATGCCTGTGCTGCATCCCTGTCATCCACACCCTCTTGCAAGGACATGTTCATATGGTCTGATGCACAGGGTAAACATACTAGGTAGACAATTATAGATTAATATTGCTGAGTAGTGTTGACAGGCAGCAGACATACAATGTATTGTAGTTTTAGAATGCATTTTGTACGTTTGACAGTATGTATCATGTGTAACAACACTAACACCATGTTGAGCTTGATGTTCTGCCTTCCTCTTTCAGGTGCAGTTGCATGTGCCAGGGGATGTCAATGTTTGCGGATGTCCCATATGTACATGTTGACTACCCACAGGTCAGTATGACAATACCTGCATGCACTTTGTAGCTTCCACATCACAGTTATATTCTCCCATGTTTCGATTATGTTTATGTTCTAATGATCCGAGAGCATGATAGCTGTGTAGTAAGCTACTGTGTTCAGAGTCATCACATCCATAGTAGGTGACATCACAGATATAGTTTCCTGGAGCGTGGAGGGGGTAAAAGAGTGGTATGCCGGATGACAAGGGTAAAGGCCAGTGGAAATAGTGGCTTCTCATTGGGAAGCAGTAATACCCACTGCCATGACAGCATGCATACATAGACACACCCACACACTCATGGATTCACAGACACAGTAACACACACTCTGACACACACACACAGTTGCTAGTGTTCGGATGAGAACCCCTGCCTATGTGCATATCATCATTATAGTACTACACAATTACAAGATGTGCCACAGAGATTACACATGTACAGGTAGTTGGAATGGCCTAAGATCGAGGACATCAACAGGGATACTACAGTGCAGTGAGTGTATGTGGGGAGGGGGGTCCATCAGTAGGCTATGTAACAACAGGTCACACCCCAGGGTGTACATGTTAACAGGTGGTTAGAATGCCCGTCTATGATTGATGATATCAACAGGGATGCTAGATTGCATTGAGTGGATGGGGGGAGGGGGCATTAACATTTCACTATGGTAAAATACAGCCTCACTCCAGGAACTGGACAGCCATACACACACACACACACACACACACACACACACACACACACACACACACACTGGCATTCACAAAGATATACACCTATGTCACACACATACAGACACTTTACATGTGTGAGGTTTAACCACCTGCCTATGCCTTTCTTTCTACACTTCACTCTGTACTGGTGTCAACAACAGTGTTCAGGAGAGTGATAACATGTGGGATGTATTCCCAACCATACATGACATATACGGACACACACACCCACACGTGCCAGTACTGTGAATCAAACACCTGCCTATCTCATGATAGGTACTACAGCAGTACAGCACTATCACATCTGGTACAATGCTTGCTGACTCTTTCCTTTGACACCTGTGCTGATATATATGCACAATATATGCACAGGGGAGGTATTATTGTTACAGGTGTCATGGGGTTTGCCTTCGGTGTCACCCTTACAGCATTCTACATTGTCTGTCTTCCACTTCAGTTAACAAAACCTGACCTTATCAGGTACACAGGTTATTGTAGGACTGGTTGGTTGTAACACACCAGTGAATTGTCCTCAATAATTATTCATCTGCAAAGAAGCCCCATCACTTAGAAGTCATGTCCAAACATCTGTCCATACCTCATGTATGGCTTACTTTACTTAGAGCATATCCCCTATGCAGTTGACAATGTTGAGGCTGTATTGCAACAACATGATGTACTAAGACTACAGTCACCTTCAGACATCAGACACTGCACACACATGGAATCTACACAAAACAATACATGTACACATATGTGGTCTACATCAGTAATGCACTAGCAGGTCAAGAGGATACATTCCACACCTTCCCCAGCCATGTATGAAACATAGCCAAAACATAATGGATGTTGTATTCATGTACTGGTAGGACACCACCACTTTCACCGAGTAGCCAAGTGTACATATATTAAAAAGCACATATCAGCATGAAAACAGCATTATTCCATGTCATGCTCCTACGAAGTGTTACTTGACAGTGCCATGGTGAAGCCAGGGAACTGTAATGGTCAACAATGAGCACATCATATTTACCAAACACACCTCATGTGTACTGGAAGAGTACCAGGAATGTGCTCTGTTAGACCTAGGCAGCACAGTCATTCAAGCATGTGGTATGTCTGTGGCTTGTAAACATCTCACCCCAGCATGGTACTGGCTATTGTGGTACTAAGACTAATGTCCAGACAGCACACAGCATACATGGCTTGCAATTGTTGACATGGGGTATATGTAGGAGTTGTGGCCACACATGGCTGTACATGTCATGAACATATCACCTGTGACAACTCAGGAACATACAGAGCAGAGATGGATTTCCCTGAGTCTGTCAAAAGAGGCCTTGTGTAGGTCCTATGGTCCTGTTATTTGGGTATGTTTGTAGGCATTGCATCAGGTAGACATATCTAAAGACATACATGCTACATGGGGTGTTGTATGATATGATAGGTGTCATGGGTGACCAGTAGAGAGGGCATATTACCTCTGTCAACATAGATATCAAACCTTATGTACTGTTAGCATGCTATCTGCCATGTGCATTTGTGTAATGACTGTAGCTACCTGTATGTAGAAAGGATAATGAAAGCTATGGTAATGTCATTTATGTTGTATGAGTGTGGGATGTACATATCCAGGGCAGGAATTAGGCAAACCAACCATGAGGGTGTTGTTTACTGGTGTACAGCAACAGTCAAACCCTGTTAATGCTGACAACATCCGAGGGACCCTTTTTGGGACAACTGAGCTGGTTACAA
>NW_025060459.1:0-2500 GCF_019279795.1 Protopterus annectens
AGGAGGTATTGAAAATGGAGGAAAAGGCTAAATCAATGCAAACTGTGAAAAATTTCTAAGGTTCAACCCCACTTTTTAGTAGAAATTGGCCTTAAAAAACTGGTCCTTTCCGCCACGGACAGACCCCAAAGAGGAGATACGGGCCCCGGGGGGCAGAGGGCCCAAAATCAAAGAAAAAGGAAAAAAAAAAGGGGGGGGGACAACTAAATCTTTCAGAAAGAAACCAATGACTTTCCCTTTGCATGCCAACCAGGTCTCAAATGGCAGCCCCTTAGGAGGAAAGCTGGCATTATTTTCAAAAATTGGCATATTGTCACAAAGACAAATGGATCCTGGACATTATAAACAGAGGCTACAAATTCCATTTTCACACCCTTCCAAAATGAGAGGCATGCCAAACCTGCCACACAATCAAAGGGCAGAGGCACAAAGCAAATTTCAGATCTCATAAACATGAAAGCTATTCAAGAGGTACCTCACGAACAAGGTCAAGGTTTTTTTTCCAGACTATATCTGGTACCAAGGAAGGGGAAAAAATTGGAGACCTATTTTGGACCCATCCATCCTAAACACATTTCTACTGACCAAAATTCAAGATGCTCACTCTACAGCAACTTCTTCCCATGCTGGGCAAGGAGTCTTGGCTGGTAACATTGGACCTCAAGGAGGTATACCAGGATGTCCCAATCAAAGGTGCTGAAGATACCACAGATTTCTAGCAGGTTCAAACCACTATGAGTTCTCTGCATTGCCCTTTGGCTTATCTACTGCCCCCGAGTATTCACGAAATGCCTGGCATCAGTAATTGCCTACTGCAGACTTCAAGGGATACAAATATACCCTATTTGGACGACTGCCTGATCCAAGCGGCACAAACATTCTTCTGAAACATCTGGCTTATGTAATAATGTTATTAACTCTCTGGGATACACAGTCAACAAAAGAAATCAAGGGTAATACCCTCTCGAAATAATTTTCCTGGGTGCCAATTTGGACACAAACACCCAGATGGCCTACCTCACGCCAAAAAGCAGGGGGAACTAATTTAATACTTTAGAACACTGCAAATTCACCAGGCTGACTGCAAGGAAAATCCTGCAGGCTCTGGGATTCATGGCATCTTGCATCTTACTAATCCCATGTGCAAAGCTGCATATGAAAACTCAATGGTACCAAAAACTATGGTCTCAACACAGCCACAGTGTGGAAACAATAATACCACTAATTCCATGTCTTCAAAAGGAATTTCTGTGCTGGGCTCAAGCATGCCAAACAAACACAGGTCTTCCATTCAGCAAGCCTCAAGCAAATCAAGTCATCACAACAGACGCCTCAGACTACGCCTGGGGAGGACACATGACACAACGGTGCATCCAGGGCAAATGGCCCCAAAAAAGAAAAGCAGCTTCACATCAATCAAAAGAAATGCTAGCAGTAATAAATGCTATTATAGCTTTCAAGGACCTTCTACAACCAGGTCAACTATTGATAAGAACGGACAACACCACAGTTATGTGGTACATAAACAAACAGGGAGGAACACATTCTACCCCTATGCAGACTGGCCATGTCACTTTGGAACATGGCCATGGACTTACAAATGGAACTACAAGCACAGTACTTGCCAGGCAAGGAAAACACGCTGGCAGACAACCTAAGCAGGAATATGACAGATCCACAGAATGGAAGTTGCATCCAAAAATTTTTTCAGAAATAATCCAAGAATGGGGAAGGCCAGACATAGATCTCTTTGCCTCCCACAAAAATCATCAATTGACAAAATTCTGCTCAAGGATCTTCCATCCAAAGGCCTGGAGAGTGGACGCTCTCTCTTTCAGTTGGACATCAATGACAGTTTATGCCTTCCCCCCTCTTCCTCTGCTGCCCAAAGTTCTATTGAAGACCAGAGCAGACAGACCAAAGATGATCCTCATTGCTCCGGGACTGGCCAAGGCAACACTGTTACCCACTCCTGAGGAGCCTGACGCATTCCCCACCATGGACCCTGCCTCTAATGCCTCTTCTTCTGACTCAGCACAGCTTCAAAACTCTTCACAGTCAGCTAAAAACACTCAATCTAGCTGCATGGAAGATTCCTTAGCATCACAACAGGCCCTATTCTCCAAGGAGGTGCAGGATGTCATTTTGGAGGCCAGAAGGCCATCAACTAGAAAAGCTTACTCCGCAAAATGGAAACGTTTTGTGTTGGAATGAGAAAAAGGGCCAGGATCCTGGAAAACTGAATTTACCTCAAATACTACAATATTTGTCTGAACTGCTAAGCAATGGACTTTCATTCTCCTCCATCAAAATCCATGCCTCAGCCATTTCTGCAGAATACAACACTGATCCACCTTTATTCTCTCACGGTCTTGACAGTTCCTCAGAGGGGGTAAGAATTTAAGACCTCCAAGGAAAGAACGAATACCTGCTTGGGAGCTTAATTTCATTCTGGAAAAACTGACTTTTCCTCCTTTTTAGCCAGCTGCCTCATCAGATT
>NW_025060460.1:0-5625 GCF_019279795.1 Protopterus annectens
TTTTAACATACAAGGCCATGTCAAACCCAGATTTGATGAATATGCTTCACCTCAAAAATCTAGATCCCAGAGCCAAAAGGGGCAGGAGACTTAAACCCCACTATTAATAGGACGTGCTGGAGGATAGATTCATCACCCAAAGACTTATGCTGTGGAACAAAATGGTATATGTGAGGCAGAGCACCTGCCTTGTTCAAGAGAAATCTTGACCAATGATGGGAGATCGCAGATATCCCCAGGGATTACCTCAGTGTCACTGCTGGGGCACAGCAAAATAATGGGTATAGTTCCCCATACTAAAGGTGGCGTAACCAAAAACAAGGGCTAGGCTTGTAAATGCCCTCGGGCAGATAGCCTAGTATGAACCTATGAACCTATAATTGGATAATGGGTAGGTGTGTTTCCTAACCTAGACCTTATTGGCTAGTTCTCACTTTTACCTGGGAAAGGGGGCAGGAAGAAATCATGATCTGATGAAGGCTCATTGAAAGTGATTATCTGTTGTTATAGCCCCCACAAAGTTTGACTGTGGCTGTTTTAACTATCATTGTTTCCTTTAAAAATTTTGTTTTAAAGTTTTGTTCTTCAGAAGAGTGCAAAAGCCATGGATGAATTGTTTTTCACGAATGAAAATGGGATTACTGACAATGGTTATGCACAGAATGAATGGATGTTACCATGTGGTTACTGAAATGGCACAAAGTGAATGCAGGTTAGCAAAATGTGAGAATGGAATATGTGCACACAAAAGTGAATGGATATTAGCATGTGGTTACTGACAATGGTATATGTGTACACACACATGAATGGATGTTAGCATGGGGTTACTGACAATGATACCCCCATAAAAACATACAACACAAACACAGTGAATGGATGTTAGCATGTTATGACAACTGTATGTTTACACAAAAAATGATGTATGGTAGCTTGTGGGTTATGACAATGGTTTTTAAACACAGAAGTGAGTGGATTTTAGCATCTGTGACTGAAAATTTATATGCACACAAAATGAATGGATGTTAGCTGGGTTACTGACAATGGCAAAAGCGTGAATGGATGTTGGCACAGGTTAATGAAAAATGTCCCAAAAAAGTGAATGATATTAACTTTGGGTTTGAGAAGGGAATATATGTACACAAAAGGGGACACAAATTACTTTTTACTGACAATGGTATATGTGATGAATGGTTTTAGCATGGGGTTTTGAAATTGTTGTACAAAAATGAATGGATGTTAGCATGTGGGTTACTGAAATGGAATATCTGCATACACACAGTAAAAAGATGTTAGCATATGGATTACTGAAAGGGAAATGTGCATGCACAGTGAATGGATGTTAGCATTTTTAGGGAAAAGGTTTTGGAAATAGAAAAGTCAATGGATGTTAGCATGGGTACTGAAAAGGTACATGTGCAAAAGTGAATGGATGTTAGCATGTGGTTACTGACAATGGAATATCTGCAAACACACACACACACACACACACACACACACACACACACACACACCCCCAAACACTTTGAATGAATGTTAGCATGACAGGAAAGAGACTTTCAAATGTACAAGATGCAAAGCTTGCTCATTGATAGTAGCAACACACATACTAAATGGAAGAAAAACTATGTATTTAAAGTATATGCAGACTGTAATAGTGACACTTAGTCCATCTGCACATGCTGCCATTGTGAAGCTTTTACATTGGCAAGCCTGATCAGCTCTTGAAAGATAGAAAACTCATCATCTTAGGGATATTCGCAACTTAGATCTTAAGAATGCACTTGCCATGCATATTTCTAAACAACCTACACATAGATTTATTTTTAAAGTGGTTCAATGTGTACCCTATACTGTTAGGTAAGGAGACATTACCAACCATACTGAGCTTTGTGAAACTAGCTGGATTGTGAACCTGAGGGATGATCAGCCACGTAGGCTGAATAGCACAGTATCATGGATCCTTAAGACTAGGAGAGTATCCATTGTTGCAAGCTAGGAGGCTGGTCCTTAGGAAACCAGACATTACCAAACAACCACCACCTCAGAACACAACACCTGCAACACATAGACCTCACAGTCAGAGTGTCAAACAGTCACAGCCCTTAAGGCCAAACACACAATGCCAGACACACTAGTCACACATGACTCCATAGTCAGACACACCGACGCCCCGCCACCAGACTGGAGTATGGTAATATCGTTGTAAGCTGCCTGTCGTATGCCTAGAATCCGGCCACATAACGCAAGCACTCAGGTCTCAACAGCAGGTAAAATAAATATCGACTCAGTCATTGTCCAATTTTGGTAAAAACCACCCGAGACGCATTAATCCTTGGACTACATGAAAAGAGACATTGAGGAGCTTCCTCTTGATTATAGCCCAGGCAGGTACACCCTGACCTTGAGCAGTATCCTTACTCTTCACCAAGAATGATGCTACAATATGTAGAGATAAGATGATCAGCTTCTTTACCACTGGCTTAAACTCTGGGTGTGTCATTCCAAAGTGGGATCCAAATGTTCTTGTCTGCCTGGGATGACATGCTGACAAGCCACGCTGCTTCGCAAGGCGGGACGGCTTGCACCCGTCACCCTGGGATTCCGGATATTGGCGGTAAAGGCTCTTTGCCACCCTATAGTGCCTTTTTTAGGCAAGGTCAAATCAAACCCACCACCCCAGAAACACAAAAAGGAAAAAAAAACTAAGGGTAATGCTGCTCAATGCCAGTGTCTATTCAAATGCACGCACCTGGCGTGTTCCTCTCAGCATGGGAGAACACCATGTCCAGCGACAGAAACCCGGTCTGGCCCCGAGAAACCCCCAGCACCACCGTGGCCTTTACCAGAATATGCCTTCCGCCCCAAAATCCGACAATACTAAGAGTGAGGGGGGGTATCCATATTCCATCAAGGACACCCACACTCAAGACTGGTGGTACCCATCATGGCATCGGAGACCATCCAGGCAATTAAATCATAAAAGACTGCTCTGGCAAAATTGCAGCATGCCACAGGCCACCTCACAAACCTTGAAACCCTCACGGCCTCTCCTGAAAACACCAGAGGGATAAAATGTATCACCAAACACCACTGGGTACCAGGTGACTTCCACCACGCCCGTAATACAGACCGCACATTTGTTTCAAGCCCAAATACCCTAGCCCAAAAGTTCTGGAATTCATAAACTCAAAATGCCATGGAACAAATTCAGTCACCTATCCCCTAGCCAAGAGGAGAAAACATACTTGATCCTATCAATGCCCACAGAGCACAAATGTGTTCACAACAATCGGAAGCATAAATTCCCTACCGGTGAGACCAGATCACAACCAACTGGCTGAGTCTCACCATCCCAACCCCAACCCGAAATAAAAGACCATAGTAAAGAACTTCTCGGAAGCCTAATTTACACTTCTAAAGACTAGTGTGGTCTCCCCTTTAAGGCCCCGAAATGTATGGAAAACAGTACTCAAGCCGCTTTTCGAATCACTTTACAAATGCCTTCACCAGCACTCCAGTAAGTGACCGTACGGACAAGTAGCAATCCCAAGCAAAACAAAGACTCTTATACCCAAAGGTAAGCGCCCAGTCTGGTGGACCCCAGCCATGTCAAACTCTACAACAAAAGGAGGAAGCTACTACAAGATATAGGAGCAAAATCCTTAAATGCAGGCATACCCTTGATCACTATATAAGTAAAAACTAAGAGCTCTACAAAATCATCCAAAGCAAATTTTGAGAAAATAGCTAAAGACTCAAAAAGACAATCATAAGGCCTTCTTTAGCTATGTTAGAAACCTGGGAGGAAACTCCTCTAGATATGCTCAGAACTAGTTCAAAATGATGTGAAGATTACTGATCCTACAGACATTGCCAACATACTGGCTGACAGGTCTAGTGCAAACTTCTCCCTCCCCAAAAAAGGAGAGATATTCATACCAAGCCATTGCAGCCCCCCAAACACCTTAACGCCCAAGTGAGAACTGTTCTCTCCAAAGCAAAACACAGCATCCATGGGACCTGATGAAGTCCCCTGCTGTGTGCTCCAATTTTAACTCAACGAGGAATTAAAACCCACAGCTAGACAGCTGTTTAATCATATGTCTTACCTCTGGATACGACTCAGGAGTATGCGACTGCAACTGGTCCCACTCTTACAAAGTGGCGGTGCTTCCCACCGTAATCTTCTGAAATACCGCCCATTATTAGCTTGACAAGTTTTCCCTATCTGCAGCCATGCTGGAGAGGACTATAATGGACCCCTTACAAATAAAGACATAGGGAATTTGCAGACTTTGGATCCATCCCAGTTTGGCTTTGCCAAAGGTAGATCATGCTCTAAACTTGGTTGACTTTTTCAAACAGTCACCAAAGCCATTGATGAGGGAAAGGCAGTCCATATAGCCTACCTCATCTGGACGTAAGGCCTCGGCTACAAGCCACCCCACCTCGGGTATCATTGAAAACTCATCAGCTTTCAAATACAACCCATACATCACAAGATGGGTTGCAAACTGGTTGAATGATGCGTGTCCACATAGGTCAGAGCTGCTTCGCCTCTATGTCAGGAATCAAAGCTCCAGTCAGCTGAAGTGGTGTACCACAGGGTTCAGTCCTGGGCCCACTCTTGTTTGGCATCTACTTTCCTCAAGTATAAGCAAGTTACTGGTGAGGGTTATGGGAGCCAAGGACATAAAGTTTGCAGATGACTTCTGCAAACTGGCCATAGTAGAAAACACATATCTGGACACAAGAGATATCCTTCCGGTAGCTGGTCCTTGCCACAGAAACGGATATTAACTGCGCCAGAGCCATGGCTTCCAAAGTTGGGAAATGCCAAAAATGCATAGTCATACCCTTCGGGAAAAACAAGGTTGCCCCCTAGCTACCAAATAGGTGGCAAATCCACTGAGCACAGAAGAAGTTATCAGGGACCTGGGGACCCAGGTTGATAGTAGTCTGGTCATTCACACCCATGTAGCTAAAGTAGTTGGTGGGAAGACCTCTACTGCCCACCTTATCATGAAGGGATTCTCATCTAGATCAAGTGGAGGCCAAGTAGTCTCCCTATAATTATCACCATCAGACCAATGATTGAGCACAATGCCCCATTCGGAATGTATCTGACCCGACACTTGTAGCAGCTGGAGAGGCCACAAAAGTTCTCACAAAGGGATGGGGGTGGTCTCAAACATCTGTCCTATGCTGTCTCACTGAAAGAACCTTGTGTGCTCTATTCAGTCGCCACTGGGCTTGCCTTGTAGAGAGGTAACTTTGCCCAACATAAGCAAGGCCATGTCAAACCCAGATTTGATGAATACAAGCCACCTCAAAAAAATCTAGATCCGCCAGAGCCAAGGCCAAGGGCAGGAGAGATCTAAACTCCCTACACGCCATTAATAGGACGTGGCTGGAGGGATACAGATTCATCACCCAAAGACTCCTGCTGTGGAACAAAATCCTGCATATGTGGAGGTAGAGCACTCAAGGCCTTGTTCAAGAGAAATCTTGACCAATAGGATGGGAGATCGTAGATATACCCCAGGGATTACCTCAGTGTCACTTGCTCCCCATAGAGGCACAGCAAAATAATGGGTTATAACTAAAGGGGAAGCCAAACTATGG
>NW_025060461.1:0-5315 GCF_019279795.1 Protopterus annectens
TCTTTTCCCGGGGGTTTGGCCCCCAAAAATCCATCGTCTCTTTGACAGTTTCATTAACAAGTACCCATTTTTTACTTTTACAACACTATAACTAAGCTACAGTGTATTGCTTTACTTTAGTAGATGCTTATTACTTTATCTGAATGTTTCTAATTAAGTTGAATTTGTTTCTAATATAGCAACATTTGAGTTCATATAGACAATTAGGTTACTGTCTATAAAACATTCCTTGTAGAATGGTTACACTTACATGTAGATGGTAAGTTCTTCTTCTTAATGTGAATTTTTTTATGCCTGAAAAAATATCTTTCAAATTTGATTTCTTTTAAAAATAAATCTAGTTGTTCTAAATCTAGTTTTTCATCTGTTAAAATAATTCCAGTTGTCTCAATTATTACATATCCATTATCATTACTGTATTAAACTTATTTTCAAACCTTAAACATTCACTTTGTTTTGAACCTGTGCATCTACCTTATTAGGCCATTTTGTACCTCTGTGTAACCATGGTTTTGCACTTTGTTTTCTATAGAGACTGCTGTTGTCCATTTCCTTTTCAATAAATTTTTACTATAACCTCGTGTTTGAAAATTATTCTTTAAAGAGTCCTTGAAAATGGGGAGGCAGAGACCTCACTATATAGGAAGCCTTGTTGGACCAACAGCATGCTTAGATATGATAGCATGCACCCTAGGCATGTATTCCAACACATAGTCAAGGGACAAGTCTGTAGAATATCCAGACTTTGCACAAAAGAAAATTCCTTTATACAGGAACTGGACTCTTTAAAGGATAATTTTCAAGCACAAGGTTATAGTAAAAATGTATTGAAAAAGGAAATGGACAACAGCAGTCTCTATAGAAAACAAAGTGCAAAACCGTGGTTACACAGAGGCAAACGCTTATGATACTGCTTTTATTGTTTTAATAAAGTGAAGTTGCTTCATATACAGCGTGGTAGTACTTGCCTTACTTTTGGATTTACTGCCCTATACATATCATCAGGCACTGAGTCCCAGTAACACTACAATAAGCAAATTCCTTTAGACTAATAGTTCAATATCATGAGGATCTTTCTTAAGTGCTTTTGTCTTGCCAGCAACTCAGATGACCTAGATCTAAGGCAACAGATGACATGGCTGTGAAATTCATTGGGTCACCATGACAGTGTGAATAATAACAACAATAATAATGATAATACTATAATTATAATAATTATTATTATTGTTGTTGCTATTAGTATTAATTTTTAAGTAAGTATTTTAATTATTATTCACAAATATATATATATTTACCATAATGTATTGTTGTTATATGTTTTTGTGGAGCTTTTCTCCCGGCCTCTACTGAAAATGGATATGTATCCAGCTAGACTAGCCGTCAACAAATGTAAAATAAAATAAATAAAAAAATTTCTGGATAAATTATTACAAGTAGAAGTGGTATGAAGTACTGTTATTTATAATTTTACATTTTGTGGTATATTTATAGGATACTGCTGGTTGAGGCAGGTATTAAAGCTATCAAAGTTCTGGTTAATTTCTGAGTTTTTATTATTATGTATTACTGCTATTTATTTATTATGGTAAAATCTGGAGTGACAGAATATATTCATTCATTTGGTCATTCATTTTCTGATTACCCCCCCCCCCCCCCACTTCATTTCTGGGTCATGGAGGAATAGGAGCTTTTCTTGGCATTCAGTAGGAGCAAGACAATTAAACTAATCCCAGATGTGGTGCAAAATCTTTGCAACATGCCCCACACACACACACACACACACACACACACACACACACACACACACACACACACACACACACACACACACACACACACACACACTTACATGCAGTTTAGAGGAATGCAAACTCACCTACAGCATGTAGATGTAGGAAACCAGACCACCAAACAAAAACCCACATGGATAAAGGAAGGATGTGCAGACTCTGCTGAAAAGGCACCTCAGCTGAGAACCAGACGGGACAACCAAACACTATAGTGCAAAAAAAGGATGCTAGCATTATCATTGTATTGTTATGATGACCTATTACAAAATCATGCACATTTGTTTTGACAAATGCACTGTGGTCTGTAGGAACAATATAACTGGGGTATTCTAAGACTCTCTTAGCATTGTTCCAGAAAATTAGTGCTTACCAGCAAAATAGGTTGCAAAATTTGCATATGAATTTGGGTTGATTTTTTATCAGTAATATCCAGACTGCACTGATAAATCATGATGCTAAACTCTAATTAGTGCAATGTCAAAGGCCAAGGACAACCCAACCACACTGAGAAGACTATAAACAAGATGTGGGGGAACCCTAGACTCCTAAGGCTGAATGGACAAGGTCCAACTAGAAACTTTACTATTACAATCCTTCTGCCTATGGCATCTATGCATTGGGGCATGATCTATGACAAATGAGAAATCTCTGTCCAGATAATAGTTTAATATACTGAAACCCCATTTGCTGATGAGGTATTCCCAATCTGTCACAGAGAATGTCTTCCAGTGCTGCATTTATAAAGTAACAAAATGGGTGTTTGCTTTCCTCAGCTGTTTCCTGACATGACTGTTCTGATGTCCACCTCTGAGGAATCAGTGAAGACAGTAAATGGCTTGCAAAGTCTGGGGATAATAATATGGGCTCCAAATATAACAGCTTCATTAATTTCTTAAATGCCTGTTCTGTGATGCAGACCTCTCAATTGTCTTTTTTGAGGTACATACCTATTCTCATGCCTGATTTACCCTTACACATAATGCACCTAATTGTGGAGATATATCCCTATTTTCTGGATTGATTTACCCCTTCACACAATTTTCTGAATCTCTGTCATATCACACAAGATTTTTGAAGCTGTTTAGTACACAGAAAACCATAATAAATAATCAACATACTAATGGCACCAATAATCTAAAGAGGATCACAATCTTACTTCTCCCATTTTTCAGAAGCAGAAATAAAAGGGTTTGTAAGGTAGATTTTTGCAATATCGCTCATTAACTTCTCATCAGGCATTTAGGAGGGGCCTACCCATGTCATTGTTAGGGGCAAGCTATGAGGGTAATGTTTGGGAAAAACTTAGTCCAGCAATTTACTAATCCTAAGGAAATATTGAATGTTTCTTGACAGTAAATGTGGACCAGTTATGTACCACTTCCACTTTCTCTGCCTATAGCTTTACTATACGTCTATTTTGTAGCCCAAATAGTGGGCCTCTGATATCCCCAACTTGCGTTTTGCTGGTTTGTCCATCAGTTCAACCTTATGTAAGTAATCTAATTTGTCCTAGATCTTTGGGAGATGGCTTTTCCAGTCTTCTAAGGAGATTACTACATTATCAGGGTAGACAACTGAATAAAGGAGAACCCTATTTTCAAGGCTGAACTAACTCTCTTTCTAGTGAATAAGTAAGATGTGCGGCTTAAGAACCCTGTCTATTAACCTCTAGAAGGTTGTTGGTGCTCCATGAAGCCCAAATGGTATAACTTTAGGATATGATGTAGCCTCTTCTTTCACAAAGACAGATACCTTTTTTAGAAGATGAGTTACATGAACTAAAGAAACCTGTACCTCCTGTGAGTAGATTTCTTCTGCTTAAGGCACTATCATTTTTCTTTTTTCCATTACAGGGTTAATCCTACTTGAGTCTCACTTTGGGATCTTTTCAGTTGTCTGCTGTTGCATAGCAGAGATGGACTTAAATACAGTTTCCTGACTTCCTACACATACTCCTTTTAGGGTAGCTATAAGCTCATCTGGTTCAGTTCCCATATTGCTTTTGCACTATTGACTATAGTAAACTTAGTATCAGAACTGTCCATTCCTTCTACCCAAACTCAAATCTTAGTGCCTTTAGAAGCTTCTAGTTTCATAACTTTGTTGTTACTAGATTTGTGTATATTTGACAGCATGGTAGGCTGTACTCCCATTTTCCATATTTTTTTTAAATTGGGGAAAGTCCTGACCAATTATCACATTGTTTGTTAGGTTAGGTAGTAAACCTACTGGGTGTAATAACTTGCCATGAGTAGTTTGCATTTATATTTGGATTATAGGGTACTCTGTGTTGTCTCCAGTCTTCTTGTTGCTGGTAGTTTTATGCTGGCACACAAATTGTGACTTAACTAGTGTAGTCAGGCTCTCCAAGTCTAACCATCCTAGCAGTTCTTTCTCTTATTCTACACCAAAAGCATAGCAAGAGCAGGGTAAAGGGGGCAGCTGTCCTAGTTGCAAGGTGTTGAGGGTGCAATTGGCAGGCACCAATGGGGCTTTACTGTACTATTGACTTGCCAACCATAATTGTTCTCAGGGCTGAAGTGCTTATGTGCTTAGTGGGTAGTACTGCAACAATAGCAATTTGCTTACCACAACATGCTACAATATACATCTGTATATGTAACAAGTGGTTTGTTCCAGTTCAAAGCAGAAGACCAGTATTTTTTGTCCTTAACTGGGATAGAGATTTTTTTTCACTCAGCATCCTACAGTTTAGGAGTACAGATTGAGGACAATGGACCTGACTTCCTCCTTAGGTGAGAATTTCCAGTTCAGGGAATGGACCTCTTTTTTCTTTCATTCCTCAACCTAGAATTGAAGGTTTCCAGATTGAGGAATTGCCATGGGTGCCAGAAGAACAAGGTAAAACTCTGACTACATCAGTTTATTTAATAACTGAAGACAGCAAAAGAGTAGTATGTAGATTTTAAGCTTCTAGAAGTTAACAGTTCAGTATTATCATATTCCACTGACACAATTCCAGGCACACTGTTTAACAACCTACTAACATTATACTACTCAGAAACAGCTCCTTGTGGTCCTGTAGAGTGGTGCTAGCAGCAGAGAACTGAGAAAAGTGACTACTTTCCTGATCTAAGTATTTTTTGCTGTTTTTACCTGAGAGAACTTCCTTTTCTTACTTTGAACAAGTTTATACTGCTTTATTACCTGTTTTTTGCATTGTACATTATCTGCACTTCAAGTTACATTTGGTCAAAAGTTTGTTGTTAAATTTAACTGTTGTGGCTACCCACAAGTACACCTTTAATTTTAACTGTTTTTTTATTTTTGTGTCAATTAAAAAAAAAAAAAATCCTTTTTTTCCTGTTTGTGACTAGTTTTTACCAGTTCAGGGTTGGCTGAGGATTGGGGAGTTCCTGGGTCCGCCACATAAAAAGCTTTGTCACCAGGGGGGGGGGGGATGGGGCGCCATTGTCCCTGGGATGACCTAGAAAACTTTTATAATTTTGGGGGACCCTTTAGCTCTTTTAAGTTCCCGTTTTAAAAAACCCCGGGTTTTTTTTA
>NW_025060462.1:0-5403 GCF_019279795.1 Protopterus annectens
CCAACCCACTTACAGAATACACAAGTTGTTTTCCCATATAAAACAGGGAATGCAATGGCAATAAAGACCTGCAAACAGTCTATCAGCAACAAATATTGTGCATCTCACAATTAAACATATGGGTGTAGAGGTCAACACTAGGCTGTTTGCCCTAGGGAATGACAGCTTAGCCAGAGTGTGCTTGGCTCTGCCTCCCCAGTACAGTAGGCTACTGTGCACTGTAAAGTAGGTCACATAAGGCACCGTGTGAGGCTAGTGTGCTGTGCCGTCAAGCAGGGACACAGTGGAGATCCCAGGGTTGAATTTGCTAAGCCACATCCATGTTGTTGGTGTGTGCTGGAACAGGGTTGGTGAGGACCTCTAACAGTAAGTGGGCATCAATAACAGACTGAGGGGAGCTTTATCTGCATTGTCTGGAAAATTTCACTGTCAACACTTTGTTGTGATGATTATGAGGGATTGAAGTGTCATGCCAGTACTATTCAGTGATGTCCTCCCTCTGTGGGCTACTGCTCTGCAATGTATTAGCTCACTCTGTCTGTTGGACAGCTCATATATGGCTGGTGTACACCTGACAGGTGTCCTGTTGTGGAGGAGTCATGGGTATATTTGGGAAGCATGATCAATGCAAACCTTCCAAATGCTCATAGAATGCAATTGTCAATGATTATGCAGAGTGGCCTGTATACTCCCCCAGCATGGGTCCTTTGAAGTCTTCCACCCCAGTCTTCACAAGTGTAAATTCTGCTTTTGATAAATACACTTTGTTTGCAGTGACAACCTTGCCTGGGGGATGGGATATGGATGTCCAGGGAAAGGTGGGTATGGTCTGATATCAACAATGGTGGTCTACCTCTGGTGTGGAACAGTGAGTACCCATGTTGCAGATGTTCAGGTGCAATATGTATTCCCCCTTGTGGCTGTGGTGAGTGGTTCTGCCATAGCACATGGACTCACAAATTGTAGTGGCTGTAGGGTAATGTTGTAAAGGCCTGAGTAGTTCCCACACACAATATACCTGTACCTGACGTTAACAACTGGAATGGTGTATGTGAACACCTGCATATCTTGGCACTGTTCCCAGGAAGCAATGTGTGTCCTGGATGTGGGAGGGTGGGAACTGGTTGTGTTGTGTGTTACAGGTCCTGTTGTCACGAAGCATGGTATAGAACATAACCTGCCAGTGTGATGTGCATATCTGACCCTTAAGTAGGTGGCTGCAAATGCATATATATGCTATCCCCCACCTGAAAGGTAGTACTAGATGTACATACCTCTGTAGAAATAATGATGTCAGCACCCTAGAAATACTGCAGGTGCAGAACAGATGCCAAGTAATTCAGATAGTGCGCTCCGCTAATGCGTCTGTCTCGAGTGTCATAACATACTTAGGTAGGGGCTTGAATCTTGCAAATGCTCAGTGTGTGTGGAGGGGGGATGGTGTGTGTGCAAGTCTGTGTGAGGGAACTGTCCCTTTTGGCAACTGTGAAAACACACTACAGGATGCACATTCCCCTTTCTAAACACTGATGATGTCAGCACCCTATAAGTACAGCCGGAGAAGGGAAACCTCCCAGTAATGCGAATAGCGTGCTCCACTAATGCATCTATCTCAAGTGTCATAACATGGGTAGGGGTTTGAATCCTGCAAATGCCCAGTGTTGTGTGGAGGGGTTAGTTGTGTGCAATTCTGTATGAAAATGTCCCTTTTGCCAACTGGGAAACACACTACAGGATGCACATTCCCCTTTCTAAACACTGATGATGTCAGCACCCTATAAGTACAGCAGGAGAAGAGAAACCTCCCAGTAATGCGTCTGTCTTGTGCTCCATAACATAGTTAGATAGAGGTTTGAATCCTGCAAGTGTGTGTGTTTGGATGATGGGGGGTTAGTGTGTGTGCAATTCTGTATGAAAGAAATGTCCCTTTTGGCAACTAGGAGAACACACTACAGGATGCACATTCCTCTTTCTAAACACTGATGATGTCAGCACCCTATAAGTACAGCAGGAGAAGGGAAACCTCCCAGTAATGCGATGCGTTTGCTAATGCGTCTGTCTTGTGTCATAACATAGTTAGTAGGGTTTGAATCTTGCAAATGGCAAGTGTGGGGGTGGGTGGAAGTAGGGTGGGGCAATTACTGTGAGAAACCCTTTTGGCAACCAGTACAACACACCAGCTGCTGCATTTTCCCAATCTCTACACAGAGATGATGTCAGCACCCTACAAGTACAGCAGAGAGGGCAAATCTCCCAGTAATGCAAATAGCACACTCTGCTACTGTCTCTCACTACTGTCATAGCACAGTTAGTTATGGTTTAAATTTCCACACATGCCACGTGTGTTTTGTCACACAGAATGCCCATGTGTGGGTTGTTGTTCACAATAATGCATGGCATTGATTAAACCAGTAATGGCAATGGACACAGATGATGTATGTGTGTGCCAAATACATATGTACCTGTGACCTTCAATAGTTCCCATGTCTGACCTGCCACATGTGAATACATGGTATTTGCACTGGATAACATTATGACTGTGGTCTTCTGTGCAGGTGCTGCATGTGGTATGTGTATATATTGTGTGAGATGTATATGGTATCCTCCTAACAGCAGGATACACATCTGGTCTGGGGCAAATAGTCTACATGTTGTTGATGAACAGGTGCTGCATGTTTTCACCTGTTGTGGGAGTGGTAACAAGTTGTTCCATAGCAATGCAGTGACTACATGCTAGGAACCTTTCAGCTAGGGTGTTGTAGCTACAGTAATTCATCAGCATTCAGTAATACGTCAGCATTCCTGGTGAAGGTATGATGCCAACCAAGGTCAGGGTCATACCAGCCTGTGCCACATGTTCAGAGAGCCCTTCCATGTTCCCTATCATGTAGTCCAGGGAGGTACATCACAGGTCAGCCATAGTGGCATGGACAATGACTGAGTCATATGTGTCCATGCCTCTGACTGACCTGTATGCTTGTGTTATGTGGTGGACCATAGTGCCCCACTGGCATATCACTGTGACCTTTTCCTTATCCAGCCTGGTGAGCGGGACCTCACTGTACTGGACAATAAAGGTACCTAACACAACTGTAGCAGGTGTGTTGTCTAGCCGTACAGGCTGTGACTGTTTGGCACACAGGATTTGTGCGCTATGTTTGCACATGCTGTGTTCGGCACGTATGCCTGTGTGCCAGCTGCAGAGGTGTCTGCTGCTCAGGCAGGATGCTATTCTGAGGCTCCACAAATGGCCCAATGTGTTCACGTGTTTGGATTGCTGTCAGTGTAGGTCTACATCAAACTGGTATTGTAGTCACTGTAGTATTTCATGCCACCTGACAGGTTATGCCAGTACTGGGTTCAGAGTGCTTAGTCCCCAGTTTGGCTATGTGGTTGCATCTCATACATGTGTTGTACGTCCATGTGTAGGAGAGAGGGTTGACTGTGTACATGTGGCAGCTGTGACATTGCCACATGACCCACATATTCCACAACTGTACCATTGAGGTGACTGACAAGTGACCTTTGCACATGCTACCATAGTATTGTGATTGTCATGGTGATTAACAGCACATAGGGCCAATGTGGAACAAGGTACAGAAGGTGAGTATGTGAGGGTGTACTGCCTGTGATTAGTTAGCACTGGCATATATGACTGCTCACATGGACAAATGCCAGGTAAGTCATATGCAATGTGTCACAGGCAACGTACATGTAAACAGGACAAACAGTGATGTTCTGTCAAGTGAGACATGGACATACATATAGTAAGCTATGCAGATGTCACTAGGAGTCCACAGAAGCTCTGTAACTCTGCATTGCAGGTGGGATCAGTGTTCCAGGGTAACTGCAAGCAAACATGCATGCAAACAAAGCTACAGTAAGCAGGGCTGCATGTAGTCCATTGTACAACAAACAAGCTGTACCACTTCCAGTAGGTAACAGTGCAAATATGCAGGCACTATACACATGTACATGGAAATACACAGGTCAGATGGGTCCAGTCTCAGCGCACACAAGTGTACAGACCATGTACCGTCAGGATGTACAATAACTGGATGGAAACCCAGGTGCTCATACCTGCAGTAATACACATGTCAAATAACAGACAATGAGCCTTCACTCAGTGGTTCCATACTTAGTAGGATGTATGCTACCTGGCCTGCCACCACAGTATCCCTGACATTTATGGGGACTCTCCCTCCTGTGAAAGTTAGTTTTGTGTGTTGGGGCTGTCTAGCATGGTATGAGATGTGAGCTTGCAGTGCTAGGGTGCTCCTGTGTGTCCTGTACCAATCGTGTAGTACTGCACACATATCAACATCCTCAAACATCCACATTGCAGAGTCCAGTGTGGGCAACATGCCACTTGCAGTTTACATGTCCATCATTGCATATCAATACTTTCATTACCTTATCCCCTGTGCTACCTATGTATGTAGCCTTCTGTTGACATCCTTACCACCAGTATGCCAACATGTGCAGATGATACACTATGGTACTTACCATGGGTGTAGACAACAGTACAAGACAATCATACCCTTACTGCATCAGGCATGCTGGGATATACCCACAATTATATCAGCACACAGTACTGTTAACAACATGATACTATTACTACATGTCTATGTAGTCACCCTGTGCATCAGCAACATGTTAACCTGTACCTGCACTGATGTTACAGATTGCAGGAGGTGGCACAGTTTCATCATATGCACAGGGTGTGAACTTGGTATGCCTGAGTCTGCCACTGATACCACCAATTGACATGTATGTGTATGTGTGTTGGTGAGGTACAGCAGTGCAAGGTGGGGAAATGTTGATGCAGTGTGTGCGTGTTTTTCGGTAGCCCTAGGTGTTTTCAATTCGCATGTGTGTATGGATGCACACAATTCCACCTCATGGCTGCCATATACTGGTGTTTGTGGACAGCCACAGACTGTACCTGCCAGGTCATACAGATCAGTGTCTCTGGCCACGGACACGGTACCTGTGCCTTGCAGGGGTGCTACAGACCGTATCCGGTACCGACCCAGACTGGGTACTGTCATCAGAAGCAGGTGTTCATTGACTGGACACAGATCCCTGTCGGGCCTGTCCAGAGCCATGTGCACGTGGTCTCCTGGGGCGGTCTGATGACAGCACAGACCCAGCATTGCTGGGGCTGCTGCTGGCACTATGGGGTGGCCTCTGCCCTGTTGTCATCACTGCCAGCTGCTGCTGTTGCTGATACACCAGTCATGCCTGCTGGCTCATGGACATGTAGTTGTGGGACCGATCTAATATGTCCCCACGTCTGTCTATGACATCGGTGAAATTACGGATGGCAGCCGCAATGTCACGCATACTGTCAGTCATGGCTGTGCGACATGCTGTCAGCTCCCTCAGACCCTGTCTGGTGTA
>NW_025060463.1:0-5648 GCF_019279795.1 Protopterus annectens
CCCATTTCATTTTCAGAAAAAGCAAGTAGTTTCAAGGGTTAATTTCCCTCCATGTGTACAGTACAAAACAAGTGAAACAATGAAAATGCAAGTGGTTTATAAGCATACTTTTCCATTTAAGGTAAAAACGCAATCAGCGAGGAAAGGCCAATATACTGTAAACCTTTTCAAAATGGAATATCTATAAAACAGAAGGACACAACATAAAAGCAAAACGCAGCAAATAGAAAACTGCAAGTGGTTTTAATAAGCATGCAGTGAAAACTAAGTGGTTTTAAAAGCATACCCATTAAAACTAAGGATCAACAAATGTAATGTAAATATGTAACTTGATCCATGAAGTGTGTTGCAGCTATGTAAAGCTATCTGTAAATGCAAAAGGTAGTGTTGCATTTTGGAAAGGAAGCTAGAGGGTTATGCAAACATTTGATATTAGCTTGTGTCAGTGACAGTACTGCAAATGTATTAATTTATCATCAATAATTGACAGCTTTTCAGGACATGGTTCTTAGCCTGAGAATGATGTCAGCAGTATCATACAGTCACTGCAAATGATAATTAATTTACATCAATAATTTGCTTAGTTTTTCAGGGATCAATGTGTTTCTTAGCCTGAAGAAGATGGAAGAGACTCAACTGTTTCCTGATGGATGGTCTGTCAAAGACATCATCTGCAGGCTGCTAAGATGGTTTATATTTTCAACACACACTCGCATTCTGCATGTTGAATCGAATGTTGCCGAGAATGCCTTGAATCTTAACAGTGTGTGGTTGCGATAATACGCAAGTACCATATTTTGTTTTAAAATCAGTGGTAGACTGCAGGCGGTGTCATTTTTTTGTTCTTACAGGTCACCATATTTTTTTTAAACAAGAAACCTCTTTATTAAATTACCACATAAGATATAGGCAGTCTTACATGAAAATAAACTGTACCGACAGAATTTCAGTTGCAAACATTAAACATTACAAACCATGCTAATACGACTGTAGCTGCAAACACTATACATACCTTATAATATATCCACTCAATTTTAAATTGTCTATCTTGCCTTCATTCTTGCTGGATGGGTTCGGAGCCGATCCTCTGCTCCGACTCGGCCTACTACTAAAGCTCGAGAGCTATTTACTGGCTCGAGGCCTCCCCATATCCCACAATGCTAGGCATCAGATACCCAGATCTCATTTGCCGCTTCAGCTACGAGGTTGCGATTTTACTGGCTCCAGGTCGTATAAATCTTTTCTTGTATTATTACCTTTATATTGTCTTATTTGTAGACAATCCTTCCCTGTTAGTTTAAATAGATTGTTTACCCCTTGTTATCCCACTCAGAAACTCGTTTTTGTTGTTAGAGAGTCCCCCCCCCCTGTTAGGGTAATGTTAGGCCCTGTTTAGTCACAATTAGTTAGTCTTGTGTTTTTTTTCTTATATATTTGACATGTTTTTATTAGTAGTAAGAGTGGTATGTGGTTATAATTCATAGTTATTGTTGTGGTGTTAGTTTATCTAAGTGCGTGTGTGTGTGTGCCTTGATTAAGCACTAGTTATTTTCCTTTGGTATCCCATTACTGTGTATCTAAAGATACCAAAGTTTCCAGGTTTTCAAGTGCTTGGCTCGCGTGGCAGATGTCCTCGACAGGCAGTCCTGCTTCTTGTGTTAATAACGGACCCTATACCTGCGGGACTCTCGGTCCTCACACCTTCAGTCGAGTCCTGCAGAACCTCAAAACAAGCTCATTTGAGAGGCTTACTTAAGCCAGAAGGATCCCAGCTAGCCTCTATCAGGAAAATCATAAAAGCCGCAAACCCGTCGGCTCCTGTTGGAGCATCGCGGTGAACTCCACCTGCCTCCTCGTCGATTCCGGCTGGAACCCGACATCTCGAGAGATCTCATTTGGCTCCAACCCTTAGGTGCAGACCTTCTCACAGGCAAAAACATTGAAAGTCCCCTCTATAGAATCTGTTATTGTTGTTTGCTCGAGGTCTCCATTGCTTCAATCGGAGCCAATAGGTCCCACTCCTCTCGGTCCTCCAGGCTATCCGATCATGACTTGGAGAGGGTGGTCAGTAGGCTCCTAAAATCGCAGGCCCTGGCCAAAATGTTGACCAGCCCTTCTCAACAGACTGTGGCTTTCCCTGTGTCTTCAGCGGTTCCAACTCTGACTCTACCACTGTGTTTGGAGCCGGAGGTCATTGGGGCTCGAATCGTAGGAACTTCGGAGCCGATACCACATCTTCCGGCTCCCTCGTTGGCTCCAATCTCTTCATTGATTCCGTCCTTGGAGGGGTCCGGGCACCGAGACTCCCTCGTCGGCTCTGAGGGGGCGGGTGGCATGACCCTGACCGACCCTTCTCCTCTCGGGCCTCTGCAGGTGAGCTCGGCCCCGACATCGCCTGAGCCGTCCCTCTGGTGCGGGAAGGGTTCACGTCTCTTCAGAGTGGGGACCCTCTTCTCTCTTATAGGGTGCCTTGAGGTCATGAGGTGCGGACTCCTGTTGGCTCCATGATCAGCCCCCCCCATGGTGCCTGCATGGTCTCTGTCCACCTCCTGACCCAGCGTGGAAAAGACACTCCAGGTGCATTGTATCTTCTCTTCTGAGGCCTTCTCTGATCATTCAGAAGACCCCTTAAGAAAATGTAGAGGAAACATGTTAACTCCCAGTCAGTCGTCTGATCCCGACTTGGAGGATTCAAGGATCCCGAGGTTCTGAGGATCTCTCCTTTTCAGACATCTAGCGATCCTTAGGCAGAGGAAACTGGACTGCCCTTAACCCTTCGAGGGCATTGTGTACCTGGATGCGTTTTGCTTCGCCTTCCACCTCCTGGGTGTCTCCACCATTGACCGCTCATGGTGGTGGCTCACATGGACAGCCTGCAGTGGAACCAACTCCTCAGGCCCACTAAATTTATTACAGCCCCATACAAACAATTTCTGACTAAAGGTGTCCTTGTTGATGCCATGGTGGAGCAGCAGCCACTAAGGAGTTGCTGACCCTTGGTGCCTGTCCATCCACCTAAGAATCTAGGACAATGGACAGGAAGCGGATGTTTACTTCAGCGACTTTTTCCATGTGGTCCTGAATTATCTGTGCCATTTCACTTCAAGGATCTTCTCAAGGAACTGGGTGACACCCTTCAGGATCCATCAGCTGCGGGTCTCAGGATAAGATTAACTCCCAGCTGGCGATTAACTCTATAGTCAACTCCTCCATGCTCATTTCTTATGCAGCCGATGGAAATGCAGGTACAGGCGTGGCTTTGAAAAACATGCCTGGATGCGTTATGTAATGCTGACCCCTTTAAGGTGTCCTTCACCAATACCCCCTTCAGTGGTTCAGCTCTGTTTGGACCACAGGTGAAGGATACCCTTACCAGGTGTGAGCAGGAAGGCAAGACTCTCTGCCTTGAGTCTGTTTTTCTACTCCTGTAAAACCATGCCTAAAGGTCAGAAGAGTGGAAAAATGTGGTTTCAGAAACCCCAGGAGTGTGCCTGACACGTGGGAGTTCCTCCAGGGGCAGAGGGGGAACAATAATAGGCCCGAGGGCAGTCCAAAATCAGGGTAGCAGAGAATCTTTCTCTGACAAACCCTTCAGCACCCTGAGGCTGCCCGACTGTCACCTTGAGGCAGTGGGAAGTTCACTGTACCAGAAGCCTGGCAACTCCTCCCCAAGACAAATGGAGTGCGATTTATCATATCCGAGGGTTACAAAATCTTTGTCCACACCCTGTACAAGCAAACAGGTCCCTTCCAGATGTTCCACCCCGTCTAAGAGTACAAGCAGTACTAGAAATTTCAAAACTGCTAGGAAAAAGGGCCATCCAGCAGACCAGCAAGGATCCGGGATTTACTCCAAGTTCTTTTTGGTACCAAAGACAGGGACTGGAGACCCATTTGATCTCAGCAGGTTAAACAAATCTGTTCAAATCGAAGTTCCAGATGGTCGCTTCAGTCCATTCTACCCTTTTGGGTCAGGACAATTGGATGTGCCCCATAGACCTTCAGGATGCGTACTACCATATCAAAATGGACAGATGCTCCAGAAGGTTTCTCTGCTTCTGGGAGCCAGTCACCATCAATTCAGAGCCCTGTTTGGTCTCACCACAGCCCCAGGGTGTTCACAAATGCATGGCAGTGGTTCTGACTCACCTGAGACTCGAGGATTCCAGGTGTTTCCATATCTAGCGACTGGTTTCGACTGCTTCCACCAGGCATCAGCTACTCTGAGCCAGATTATACCATCCAAACTTGCTCAGCTAGGTATCTCTATAAACTTTGAAAAGTCTGCATGTGCCTTGTCAATCTAACCTTTATAGGCACAAGATTAAATACAAAGAGCTGTTGCAAAACTTCCCTTAGAAGAGTATCAGACATTACATGTCCAGACCTTACTAAAGTGCAGAATTCAGGCCAGATTTGTACTGAAAACTTTGGGTCTCATGGCAGCAATCACTTACTTCCCTGGCTCGTTTCACATGCATTCTTCAATGGATGCTTTTTACCCAATGGTCGTTTCAACAGCTTCCGATGTCTCACAACATAATAATCACCCAATCATGCAAAGACCACCTTTCTTGGTGGATGGTCTCCTCTCAAGTACTTCAGGGCAGACCGTCTGATGTTCTTCATCTCACATTGCTGCAGTCCTAACACTTGGGTAGTCCGCTGTCCCAGTCGGCCCGAATACCAAAGTATAAGGCTGGAGTCGGTCAAGGTGCATTTTTCTGACATCAGGGCGTCAGGGTACAAATCGCATGACCGCGCCATATCCTCAGTCTTTTTTGCCACATGGTCCGATGCAGAAGCAGTATTGCGAGTGCAGGTTGGCGTTCTGAAATTTTCTGAAGTCGGAGTTTCAGACCGAATCAAAGTTGGCTAAGTACCCGTTGGGAATATTTTGGTTTTTCTTGCCTCAGTATTTAACGGATGTCAGAAAAAGTGAATAACTGTATTTCTTGTGGGAAACAGATACCTCATAGAGATTACCATACTTGTGTATACCTTGTTTAGGGCCTGAGCACGGCGTTGTTGGCTGTCGCTCTTGTGCTAGATTTAACAAGCACTATTAAGAAGATTAGATTGTGCCAGGTTAGTTTTGGGAAGCGTTGTAATTATAAAATGCCGTCGGATGCTCCGGGCCCTTCCTAAAAGCGCAAGGACAAAGCAGCGAAGCCTAGGGTGGAAGAACGTCTGTCCCGGACGTCGGTTCTTTAGAGGCTCGGTGGAGCCGGTGGTTCTCAAGTTCTTTGGATTCTCAGGGGAGACTTTACTGTTACAGGATGTGTCCTCTCAGGGTGGTAGGCCAGGCTGAAGGGGCTTCTCAGGTAGCTGTTCTCCCCTCCTTCCTAAGGTGGTTAGGCCCTCCTTCTGTTTCCAAGGCTTCTTCTAGTGGCAGGCCAGGTTAACTTCAGTGGGGTCTCCTAGTTCTTCAGGGTCTCTGCCTAGAAACATATGCTTAAAATGGCAGAAGATTTGATTACTATGATTAGAGGTTCTACCTGATAAGAGGCCTAGGGTGGAACCTGAGCTTTTTAGAGTGTTGAGCGAGTTTGGGTTTACCCCATTTATTAGGGGGGCTTTTCCCGGATTTTTGCTCCACCTGGGAAAAAAGGAGGCCTAGGGTGTTACCAGAAGCCTTAGACCCGTTT
>NW_025060464.1:0-5191 GCF_019279795.1 Protopterus annectens
GTGGGAATACTATGGGAGCAGGTGCAGGGGTTTCGATGTAGAGAACAGACAGTCAGGATTGCAGAAGAGGTCATACACATAAACCTGCGAGCACGGGCGGATACAGTGTACGTTGCTTCCCGGTACATGCCATGTCCACACATATACTGCACCTGAGCCTGGGGTTGGTGCCACAGGCTACGGTGGACAGAGACATCACATACATGGCATGACACAGTACAGGTATGGTGACATTCTGCAGGTGTCATATGTAGTGTGCTGGCTACTGACCACAGGTGTCACCTGTCAGCTGTGGTGCACAGTGTTCGACAGTCGGATGCTGTACCGGTATAGGACTTTTCCCCGCATTGCGGGTGTATACCTCTATGGCACACACACCATTGTGTGCAGATGGGGACACCTGTCTGTGTGGTCGGCACCCTCACAAGACAATGCACCGACGCGCCATGTCACAGGGGGTGGTCTTGCACAGGTGGCCAGTAAGGCTCACAGGTATGGAAATGACAGGGCTGTACAATGCAGCACCACTATGGGATGGTCACCCTGTGTGGTCAGTGTCCAGTCACAACACGATATCTGCATACACCCTCTCAACAGGCAGCAGACATACACACATGTTGACACACTGACATGGTGGTGGCCACACATGTCTCCCGGAGGGATGGCGTGTTGCATGTACCACCATCCACATCGGTGCACCCCACACTGAGGTAGGTACAGAGCTCTACCATGGTGTACAGTGATGTGTGGCACGTGGCACATAGTTCCCCCGATCTGTGGCATACATGGGCACATTCCTGCACACATGTTGGTGCTAGGAATGCCACACCTGCTACATGGGATTTGTGCAGGCGTGCAGCGGTATGTGGTGCATCCTGCGTACTACCACTGTATCTGGCAGCTGTGCCAATATCTGCACTTGGGTGGTGGTAGGGGTTACAGTGGCAATGTGACATATGGTCGAACCCGCATGGCCGATGGGTATGCATCATGGCAGCTGTCATGTAAAGGCGACATAGCGGACTGTATGCACATGGCAGGGTAGGACTGTGTGTGACACACCTGTGACCAGCACCTGCACACATGCATGTGGACAGGTGTTTAAACAAATGGTGTACACACAGACTGCCATGCGTGCTGTTACTATGCCACCATATGACGGCCCCCATGATGGGTATGCATGTGGGAGGGGGTTGCAAATGTGTTACGGACACCAGACACCACCCCCGCATGGCTGCACCATGCACAGTACACGTGTCACATGTATCCCCTGTTGCCATGTGTGTATGCATTGCTACGTTGTGACATGTGTGTCAACATGCATGGAACATGGACTGTGGTTTGGTATCACAGCTGTCACAGGCAAACTGTACAAGGGTATGTGTCCCTGTGAACACCGCCACACCCTGTAGGGGGTGCATACCACAGACATGTGTCCACCTTCCCTTCGTGTGTGTATTACCGCGTACGCCTGTGCCATGCATGTGGTACATCACAGGCTTCGTATGTGTCCCTGCAGTCCATGCACACAGCCTGGAAACCACATATGTGACATATCCGGACATTGTTTCACTGTGGTACAGCTGCAGTCATGTGTCATACCTGTGTCAGGCCTGTGGCATGTGTGGAGCACGCCTGTCCATGTATACCGGTACGGGTGGACTCCAGCACACCTGTGGGATCATTGCTAGTACATGTGTACTCTGCACGACGGATGTACACCGCCACATAGTCTTCTGGACATATGTCACATGCAGTTTCTGGACCGTGAGGCATACTGCTGCACCGATGACATGGTGCTGGCATAGCAACTACAGTGTTCATGTCGGTGTGTACATGTTCAGCCTGCACCCGTGGCACCTGTGCTGTCATCTGTGTGTGTACGTGTGACTGCATGTGTGTCCACCCTGTGCAGTGTGTCGGGTTTACCTGGCCGTGACTTGCGGTGTGTGCACTCCGTCTGCATGCCGGGGCGTGGCACATACTACGGTGTGAGCATGGCGGGACACTGTTGTGTGGCTGGACACAGACGGTCCCAGTCTGCCCCCATGCCGTAGCCCCATGTGTATGCATGTCTGTACTGTGCCGATTCTAAGTGTCTGAGCATGCTCAGTAAGCAGCTGTGTAGATGGACACACAGTACAGTGCACAGCCCGACTGCATTGATACCCCGGGTGCATGCCTGTTTCCCCTTCGCAACTGCCACATCTGTGGCATGGCTGGGTTGCTGTTGTGTGGCTGGACACACATGATGGTCCACAGTCTGCCTCCCATGCCGTCACCCCATGTATATGCATGTCTGCACTGTGCCGATTCTAAGTGTCTGAGCATGCCCAGTAAGCAGCTGTGTAGATGGACACACAGTACAGTGCACACCGCCGACTGCATTGATACCCGGTGCATGCCTGTTTCCTTCGCATGCCACGTCTGTGGCATGGCGGGTTGCTGTTGTGTGGCTGGGCACACACGACGGTCCACAGTCTGCCTCCCATGCCGTCACCCCATGTGTATGCATGTCTGCACTGTGCCAATTCTAAGTGTCTGAGCATGCCCAGTAAGCAGCTGTGTAGATGGACACAGAGTACAGTGCACACGCCCGACTGCATTGATACCCGGGTGCATGCCTGTTTCCCGCAACTGCCGTCTGTGGCATGGCGGGTTGCTGTTGTGGCTGGACACACGACGGTCCACAGTCTGCCTCCCATGCCGTCACCCCATGTGTATGCATGTCTGCACTGTGCCGATTCTAAGTGTCTGAGCATGCCCAGTGAGCAGCTGTGTAGATGGGCACACAGTACAGTGCACACCGCGGCCGACTGCGTTGATACCCCGTGAGCATGTCTGTCTCCCCTTTGCAACCGCTAGGTGTGAGAGACATGGCCAGTACACCTGTCGGTACCAGACAGTCGGCCATGTCTGCTACCAGGCGTGTAGCCATGGCCAATGACATCCTGCATAGCCATGGTGACCATCCAGGTGACTCATATGTGGCTGTCATGCCACATTGGCTGCCTACATCCTGCACGCGGGATGCCCTCTCATAGGGTATACTGTCATGTGGTGCATCCCGTATTCATGTCGTGATGTACTGCTCCGTAGTTATTTGGTATTCCCGACTGCAGCACTACCGTGTTACTGTACGGCCACCTTGGGATGGTAACAGGCTGTGTGACTCGCACTCTGTCTTCATTCCCTATCGGCTGCATTGCCTCTGCAGGTGATACCACCCACCTAGGGGTATGCCTCCTGACAGTGCTGTGCTCAGTAATCCCGGGAGCGCGTTCTGTAAATGCTGCATGCTGTAGTGAGTTCATGTAGGTCGGCCCTTTCCTGTGTGTGTGTGTGTGTTTCCAGCTGCCTCTGCAGATGAACATGCTTTTAGGCGCCAACACATACCTTGCCTATTGCCGCTATTCTCTTACGGGTGATGTCACCCGCCTAGTATGCCTCTGACAGGCTGTGCTCAGTAATCTCGTGGCGTTCTGTAAATGCTTCATGCTGTAGTGAGTTCATGTAGGTGGCGTAGTTCGACTCGGCCCTTCCTTGTGTTGTGTGTGTGTGTGTGTGTGTGTGTGTGTGTGTGTTTCCAGCTGCCTCTGCAGATGAACATGCTTTAGGGCCCGACATACCTTGGCTATTGCCAGCTATTCTCTTGGGTGATGTCACCGCCTAGAAGTATGCCTCTGACAGAGCTGTGCTCAGTAATCTTGGTAGGGGTTTTGTAAATGCTTCATGCTGTAGTGAGTTCATGTAGGTAGGGGTAATTCGACGCCCTTCCGTTTGTGTGTGTTTGTTGTTGTGGTGTGTGTGTGTGTGTGTGTGTGTGTGTGTTTCCAGCTGCCTCTGCAGATGAACATGCTTTAGGCGGCAACACATACCTTGGCTATTGCCAGCTATTCTCTTACGGGGGATGTCACCACCTAGAAGTATGCCTCTGACAGGTGTGCTCAGTAATCTCGGTAGCGTTCTGTAAATGCTTCATGCTGTAGTGAGTTCATGTAGGTAGCGTAGTTCGACTCGGCCCTTCCTGGTGGTGGTGTGTGTGTGTGTGTGTGTGTGTGTTTCCAGCTGCCTCTGCAGATGAACATGCTTTTTGAAACGCCTACCTTGGCTATTGCCAGCTATTCTCTTGGGTGATGTCACCCGCCTAAATATGCCTCTGACAGGGTGTGCTCAGTAATCTCGGTAGCGTTCTGTAAATGCTTCATGCTGTAGTGAGTTCATGTAGGTAGGCTAGGTTCGACTCCGGCCCTTCCCGTGTGTGTGTGTGTGTGTGGGTGTGTGTGTGTGTGTGTCTCCAGCTGCCTCTGCAGATGAACATGCTTTAGGCCGCACACATACCTTGGCTATTGCCAGCTATTCTCTTACGGGTGATGTCACCCGCCTAAAACCCCTGACAGCTGTGCTCAGTAATCTCGGTAGCGCGTTTTGTAAATGCTTCATGCTGTAGTGAGTTCATGTAGGTAGGTGTAGGTTCGACTCTTGGCCCTTCCCTTTGTGTGTGTGTGTTTCCAGCTGCCTGTGCAGATGAACAAGCTTTGGCGCTTCAAAACATACCTTTTTTCGCTATTCTCTTCGGGGGATGTCACCCCCACAAGTATGCCTCTGACAGCTGTGCTCAGTAATTTTGCGTTCTGTAAATGCTTCATGCTGTAGTGAGTTCATGTAGGTAGGCGTGGTTCGACTCGGCCCTTCCCTGTGTGTGTGTGTGTGTGTGTGTGTGTTTCAGCTGCCTCTGCAGATAACATGCTTTTTGGGCCACTACCTTGGCTATTGCCAGCTATTTCTTACGGGTGATGTCACCCCCCAAAAAGCCTCTGACAGCTGTGCTCAGTAATCTCGGTGCGTTCTGTAAATGCTTCATGCTGTAGTGAGTTTATGTAGGTAGGGTAGGTTTGACTCCCCGGGCCCCCCCTGTGTGTGTGTGTGTGTGTGTTCCAGCTGCCTCTGCATGAACATGCTTTTAGGCGCCCCCATACCTTGGCTATTGCCAGCTATTCTCTTCGGGGGATGTCACCCGCCTAAAAAATGCCTCTGACAGCGCTGTGCTCAGTAATCTCACCCCTTCTGTAAATGCTTCATGCTGTAGTGAGTTCATGTAGGTAGGCATAGGTTACTCCGGCCCTTCCCTGTGTGTGTGTGTGTGTGTGTGTGTGTGTGTTTAGCTGCCTCTGCAGATGAACATGCTTTC
>NW_025060465.1:0-5247 GCF_019279795.1 Protopterus annectens
AAAATTTTAAAAAAAAAAAAAAAAAAAAGCCAGGGGGTTTTTTTTTTTTTGATAAAAAAAAATATGTTAAAATAAATTAAAATAAATTTTTGTTGAAATGTATAAGTATATAAATGTATAATATAAAAATACCTGTAATCTATTTAAATAAATCATCTTTCTAAAATTTATAAGAACAATACTACACTCTACTGGTAAAAATTGGTATTTCACCACATCATAGTATATAGTAAATGGTAATAAATACATTGTACTTTGTTATAATTTGGCTGCTCGTAATTTCAAAACTGGAGCCAAAGAAACCATGTCATTAATTCCAGGATGTTTATTGGGACTAAAGTTATTTCCAAAAAACTCTTTTTTTTAGTGCCCACCCCCTCTGGGTCAATGGGGAAAACCCACAAAAAACTAAAAACTAGATTTTTTACAAACTAAAGTGTGATAAGAGAATTGTTAAAAAAGATGTTCTGATGTCTATATGTGCAAAAATTTTTGAATCATCCTTTCATTTTTCCACATAAAATGCCTCACATTTCTTACACAAAGCAACATAAATAATCCCTTTAGTGTTGCAGCAAAGGAAAATGTAATTTTTTTTCCCAGCTTCCAAGTAAAGCCCTGAAATGTGAAAACCTACAGGCCCACATTTAAAGACCCTTTTTTTCTTACTTTTCGGAATCCACTAGAACCACTCTCAATAATAATGTTATTCCCCTTCCTGTAAAAAAAGATTTCATTTTCAAAAGGGACTAAGGTCTGATATTTTGGCAAATTTTTCCCATTTTTTTAAAAGGCAAATACTAGATTGACCATCATAAGTTATAATAAGGCCTGATAAAAAACCCTTTTGTCGGGGAATGTTGGGACTACTGATGCTTACCCAATATTGGTTCAAATCTAGTTTTCCTCCCATCCAATACATCATGCAGTATATTATCAAACAATTCCTTAGGGTAACCTCTTTTTGTGAACATATTTCTCAAAATGTCACATTCTGTGGTGAAGATTTCATCATCTGAGGTCATCCTACAAGATGGTAGATTTATCCTGGGTATCACTGTCATGTCACAGGTAGACAGAGGCACAGTATACTAACCATGACATATGTCATGGCAAACTCCACTTACAATGTGTGTTGAAGGACAAACACACTCTCCAACTAGCATTAGACATGGACTAGGGCACATCGCTAGTGTTTGCAATTGTACATCTATGTTGTGGAATACACTACCAATGTTGGACAAGCCTGGTTTAAGTAGTTCATATCTGAACAGAATGCAACATGGTCAGATGTACACAACTGGCCCCTAACCAGGCTGTTGTGCCCACTATCAAAATGTAAAGCAGTGATAGCAGTAAAGCCCAGGATACTGTCCACCACAGTCAAAGTACTACCAGTACACTATACAGTACTACAGTGTTAGGTCAGTGTGAAAGGATGTTGACAACTGTTGCAAAGTATCCCATGCAAACACTGCAGGCACAGTATAATCCTGTTGTGTTCACACACAAAGCAGTTGTACAGTAACTACACAACATGACACACAACACACAACCATAAATGGGTGATAGTTGTTGAAGTTCACACTCATCCACAAATGTGGTGGGCTGCAGAGTCCAACATATGGAATGCTCACACTGGGCATGCTCACACACTTTGACAACATGCCATGGGAAGGCTGAACTGGGCATGCTCACACACTTAGGCCAAATCTTTTAGCAGTTGGACACACATATCTGGTATTGTTATGTGTTATTCCGGGAACCAACCACATTCCAGCAGTCTGCCCAGTGCACACAGTTAAATGACTACAGAGACATCGGATATAGTGGATCCCTCCATTTGCAAACATCTCTCACAGATGCACAAGTTGTTCATACAAACAGGGAATGCTATGGCAATAAAGATATGCAAACAGTCTATCAGCAACAAATAATGTGCATTTGACAATTAAACATATGGGTGTAGAGGTCAACACTAGCTGTTTGCCCTAGGGAATGACAGCTTAGCCAAATGTGCTTGGTGTCTGCCTCCCCACAGGATGCACATTCCCTTTCTAAACACAGATGATGTCAGCACCCTATAAGTACAGGGGAAAAAAAACTTCCCAGTAATCCAATCCCCTTGCCTGTCCAAGTGTCATAACATAGTTAGGTGGGGGTTTAAAATCCTGCAAATGCTAAGTGTGTGTGTGTGTGTGTGTGTGTGTGGGTGTGTGTGGGTGTGTGTGTGTGGGGGGGTTTTTTTTAAGTCTGTGGAGAGAAAGGTCATTTTTGGCAACTAGGAAAACACTACAGGATGCACTTTCCCCTTTTCTAAAAAATGTTCAGCACCCTATAAGTACAGCAGGAGAAGAAACCCCCCAAATAATGCGAATAGGGGCCTGCTAATCGTCCATCTCAAGTGTCATAACATAGTTAGGTGGGGGTTTGAATCCAAGGGGTGTGTGTGTTTGTCTGAGGGGTTTGTGTGTGTGAGGAAAATAAAACACACTACAGGATGCACATTCCCTTTCTAAACACCGATGATGTCAGCACCCTAAAAGCAGGGGAAAAGAAACCTCCCAGTAATGTGAATGGGCTCTGCTAATCGTCCATTTCAAATGTCATAACATAGTTAGGTAGGGGTTTAAATTTGCAATGGCAAGTGTGTGTGTTTATCTGGGGGGGTTTTGTGTGAGGAAATGCCCCTTTTGGAAAATGGGAAAAACACACTACAGGATGCACATTCCCTTTCTAAACCCCGATGATGTCAGCACCCTATAAGTACAGCAGGAAAAAAACCTCCCAGTAATGCAATAGCGCTCTGCAAGCCCGCTCAAGTGTCATAACATGGGTAGGTAGGGGTTTAAATTTCTCATTGGCAAGTGTGTGTTTTGTCTGAGGGGTTTTTGTGTGGGGGAAATGTCCCGGAAAATAGGAAAACAACTACAGGATGCACATTCCTTTCTAAACACGATGATGTCAGCCCCCTAAAAACAGCGGGAAAAAAGAAACCTCCCATTTGCGAATACCCCTCTGCTAATGTGTCCGTCTCAATTTCATAACTTTGTTAGGTAGGGGTTTGAATCCTGAAATTTGGGTGTTTTTTGGCTGAGGGGTTAGTGTGTGAGGAAATGTCCCTTTGGCAACTAGGTGAACAGACTACAGGATGCCATTCCCTTTCTAAACACTGATGATGTCAGCACTCTATAAGTACAGGAAAAGGGAAAACTCCCAGTAATAATAGGGGCCTGCTAATGTCTGTCTCAAGTGTCATAACATAGTTAGGTGGGGGTTTGAACCCAATGCAAGTGTGTGTCTGGGGGGGTGTTAGTGGGGGAGGACAATGTCCCTTTGGCAACTAGGTGAACAGACTACAGGATGCACATTCCCTTTCTAAACACTGTTCAGCAGAAGGCCATGGCTCTGGCACAAGTTGTCTGTTGCTATGATGCCCCTTTGGAAGATGCTTGTGTCAGCTGGAGAGTCGATTATGGTGGCCAATTTGCAGTCATCTGCATATTTGGACAGCCACAGTCTCGTGTTGGCCTGTACCTCCAATAAATATATACCAAACAAGAGGGTCCCAGGACTGAGCCTTGTGGGACACAACCGTAACGGGTTTGGGTCTGGCATGGCTCCAGCAATGCTAACCATTTTGGTTCTGTCCTTGAGCCACTGTGCAATCCATCTAGTGACATAGGGGCTTATATTTAAGCTGGTGAGCTTCTCTAGAATGCCCAAGTGGGGTATTGTTTGAAGGCTTTTGCAAGGTCCAGGTAGGCTGTGTGAACCACCTTCCCTCCAAGGGCCCTTTGGGTTGACTGTTTCAAAGAAATCAACCGGGTTAAACCCGGTAGTGCTGGTGTGCTCTCAGTAGCCCTGAACCAGGCATCTGTTACTGCACAGATATCGATGTTTTCCATGCCAAGGAGTGTTTTGGGTGCATGCATCTGGAGGTTTAGACTTCTGGCATTGGGTAGCATTGCTCTTAGTTTCTTATCCCTTGTGATACCTATGAAGGTGGGTTTGTCATTTGAGCCCTGCCTAACATAGGCACTATGGGGGTAGCAAGAGCCTTTGCCAATATCTGAAAGAACGGGGGTGACAGGTGCAGGCCGTCCCTAGCAAAGCAGGTAGTTCAACAGAAGATGAATGTGTGAAGGTGTAGTGCCTGTGATTAGTTAGCAGTAGCATATATGACTGCTCACGTGGACACATGCCAGGTAGGTCATATGCACTGTGTCACAGGCAATGTACATGTGAACAGGACAAACAGTGACATCCTGTCAAGTGGGACATGGACATACATATAGTAGGCTATGCAGATGGCACTAGGAGTCCACAGAAGCTCTATAACTATGCATTGCAGGTGTGATCAGTATTCCAGGGTAATTGCAAGCAAACATGCATGCAAACAAAGCTACAGTAAACAGGGCTGCATGTAGTCCATTGTACAACAAACAAGCTGTACCAGTTCCAGTAGGTAACACTGCAAATATGCAGGCACTATGCACATGTACATGGAAATACACGGGTCAGATGGCTAGGGCCAGTCTCAGTGCACACAAGTGTACAGACCATGCATGTACTGTCAGGATGTACAATAACTGGATGGAACCCATGTGCTCATACCTGCAGTAATACACATGTCAAATAACAGACACTGAGCCTTCACTCAGTGGTTCCATACTTAGTAGGATGTATGCTCCTGGCCTGCCACCACAGTAACCCTGACATAATGGGGACTCTCCCTCCTGTGACAGTTAGTTATGTGTGTTGGGGCTGTCTAGCATGGTATGAGATGTGAGCATGCAGTGCTAGGGTGCTCCTGTGTGTCCTGTACCAGTCGGGTAGTACTGCACACATATCAACATCCTCAAGCACCTGCATTGCAGAGTCTAGTGTGGGCAACATGCCACTTGCAATTTACATGTCCATCATTGTGTATTACTACATTCATTACCCTATCCCCTGTGCTACCTATGTATGTAGCCTTCTGTTGACATCATTACCACCAGTATGCCAACATGTGCAGATGATACACTATGGTACTTACCATGGGTGTAGACAACAGGACATGACAATCACACACTTACTGCATCAGGCATGCTGTGATATACCCACAATTAATTCAGCACACAGTACTGTTAACAACATGATACTATTACTACACATCTATGTGGTCACCCTGTGCATCAGCAACATGTTAACCTGTACCTGCACAGTTGTTACAGATTGCAGGAGGTGGCACAGTTTTTTCAT
>NW_025060466.1:0-5474 GCF_019279795.1 Protopterus annectens
TTTATTTATTTACCCTTTGTTGAATACAATTATAAAGTGGTATTTCTACTACTAGGGAAATTTGGCCATGTCCTCAGGGACTTCCCTACTCTAGTTTGATAGGAGGGTGGCACTGAGATCTTTTACAACAAGTAAAGCCACACCACCAACTGGAAAGCAGATGTGGACTTTGATTTAAACATCTCATCCACAGGATAACCCACACAGTAGTTAAGAGGCACCTCCCTAATGTTGCAGACTGCATTGCTGGAAGTGATCCAATTCCCCCAGAGTAGGAATAGAGCCCTGGCTTCTCATTCCTCCAGCAAGCAAAGTCCAACATGTGCTACCTAAAGTTGCATCATTGACACACACCTAGGCAATGATTTAAAGATTTTTTTTTCCTGGAGCTGTGTAAAAGGATCTTAATTGCCTAGAAGTAGCAAAGACTAACTGAGTTTAACATGATTACTGGATTCCAAGAAAGCAAATGTTATTAGAAAAAAAATGGAATTCAAAATCTGTACCACCCTATAATGGAAGTTTTAGAATACTGAAGAAGGTGATTTGAACTAGAAGGTGGGATTGGCAGAAAAAGTGAAGGAGTGCATTTCTTAGAAATAAATGGATTTTGTTGTAGAACAATACTCAGGTGGACAAGTGCTTAAAGGGGAAGGGAGGAATTATCAAATGTATGTAATTTTGGAGCAGAATGAAAACTGTTAAAAGAAAACACAAGTGTATATACTACACAACAATAGTAACGAAAACTGGTACCTACGGGTTTGTTTCCTTTTCTCAATGTGAGAGTACATGTTGCATTTTGAGAAAATGTTATAATGTAATAATGATAATTTAAACCTGTGTAACTTGAAAGATAGAATCTTGCTTTCTGCTTTTTATAATAAAGGTCTTTAAATTAAAAAATGGTGTATAACAGGATGGCTTATGGCCAAGGGTATGATAAGTTGAATCAAACATTAAAAGTTGATAACTCCCTGTTTCAACAGATGATTAATCATTGAAAAAGGGAGTTATCCTGAAAGCTTTGTATACAGTTTGGATAAAGTGCAATCGTGAAAAGGGAGTTATCCCTGAAAAGCTTTCAGTGTTTGATAAAGGTGACTTGCTTTTTATTCAACTGTGTTAGGTGTGTTTTTGGTCTACAGTAACAGTCAGCAGTGATTTACACATGTAATGATAAGTTGCCTCTCTCAATGCAGGGGAGAGTCTTTGATTGGGAGCAACAGCAAATGATACAGTGTGCTGCAGCAAAGTGAAACAGACTCAGGTTTTACCGTAAGAAAATTCAAAGCAATCTTCCATTTGGAATCCGCAAAAAGATAGAAGTTGTAAGCCTTGAACTGTGTTAAAAAATTTGTTTGAATTATTGGTGTGACATGCAGTGAAAAGGTCCTGCTTGTATTGTCTCTGTTCCCAAAAATACATAAGGAGAGTCTACACAAGTTGTTTTTTCCAACAAACTTTCATTAATGTACAAACCAATAGTCTGTGTGGCATTATTTTATAGTAGTGTGTGTCTGTGTGTGTGTGTCTGTGTGTGTGTGTGTGTGTGTCTGTGTGTGTGTGTGTGTGTAGGTTCTGTAAATGCTAGACATTAGCAGAAAAATCATATAGGTGAGTAAATAGATGTTTACTAGGCTAATGTAATACAAGGCCTTTTGAAGCCTAGCTCAAGTGCATCCCAAATCTCTGACAAGTTCTGATACCCTTGATAAGTGTAAGCATTAGCCTGGGAGATAAACCATTTACAGGTTGCCTGTGTCAAATATACATAGACATAGGTGTCAAACAAGGGATACATTTCTGGCTCTCACATCCACTGTCCCAAGTTGCACTTGAATTGGTTTAGGGAGGATCTCTGCTTCCACATGGATGGGGAGCCTGTCTCCATAGAGCAGGGTAAAGTCTGCTGGGATACATACTGCTATAACTTCTCCAGCAGGTCCCATTTTATATTTACAGGCAAGGCTTAAGTCTTTAGACTGGGTAATTCTGATTGCTGTTTGTTTTTGTGGATATGCAGTGAGGCCCGTCAGTATGGGGTCTGACAATGCCCTGTATGCCAGGCATAGATCATACCTCATAAGTCTGTAAGAAATAGAATACAGGGGTAGTGCCTTGATGAAGTCTGTATAGACATTTTTTACTCCATGCCCTGTAGTCTTTTTTTTTAGTGAGGAACCTATGTGGATGTTCCACTTTTGTATATGCCTGGTTAGGTACATATCAAAGGGAGCATTGTATTTGACAGGTCTGATGAGTGCCGAATACAGTGGAATACTAACTTCCTTGGACTTAGATGCCATGCTTTTGTTTATAAGTTGCACATGACAGAATGATTTGCCGACCACTGTAGAAAAAATGATGGTCAAAGACTTGATTACTTTCTACATCTATGTGTGTCCTTACATCCCTGATTACTGGGTCAACTCTGCTGTACTGTCAATTTGATAGTTACTGAGGATGGACGGTTCCCAAAGGATACTATTACGCATTTGTTGGCATTTAGCTTTAGTCCATGGCTCTGGAACCAGTTTGTTGGTGTGTATCAGCCCCTGCTGGAGAACATTTGTGTCAGTGTGATATTCAATGACATCAGCCAGAGACCACTGAAATTGTCCTTGACTTCTGAGAAGTAAATGCCAAAATGGAGCAGTGCAAGGACTGATCCCAGAGGGACTCCACTCTAATGGCCTCTTTGAGAGGTGGACTCCCACCTCTAACTTCTTGGGTCCTGTTTGTTAGCAAGTTGGCCATCCACTGAGTCAAATACAGGTTTGTACCAAAACTCTGGAATTTGCCAAAATGCCCAAGTGGGTTATTCTATCAAATGCCTTGGCCATGTCAAGGTAAGCAATGTGAACAGTTCTGCCCTCATCCATTGCTTTGGTGACCTTCTCAAAGAAGTCCACCAGGTTGAGTAGGCATGATCTACCCTTGACAAAACCAAACTGCTATATCTAGTGTCTGGAGGTTTACTTTATCTCTATTGATCATCTCCATGATAATTCTTTAAATGGCTTTACATATAAAACTAGTGAGACTTATGGGTCTGTAGTTTCCAGGGTCTGTAGATGGCCCATCTTTGGGTAAAGGGATGACTAGTGACATTCTCCATTCATGAGGCACAAAGGAGGCTACAGTTTAATAGTAATTAAAAGGCCCTCATAAGTCATGTTTTATGCTATTTTAGAAGGCATCCTGGGATATTGTCTGGGCCAACTGATGCAGTGTTCTTGCTCTTACAGATAGCAGTGAGAACCTGTTCCCTAGTGATAGTAGGGGGAGTTATATTTCATGATATTTCCTGAGAGAAGGTTGAGGGGGAGAGAGGGGTAAAGTTGGAGCTGAATTTATCAGTCATGAGGTTTGCTATATCTTCTGGCTCAGTATAGATGGCTCTTTTTGCAATGAGCTTTGCACACAACTGTGTAATGCCTTTTGGGTTGCGGACATAGCTACAGAAACCTTTGTGGTTGCCTTTGGCCTGGGAGGCCAAACTTACCTCAAATTTGCCTTCAGTAGAATTTCTCCTCTGTGTTGTTTGTTTACTTGGATTTGATTGCTATTTTCTTGCAGGGTGCTGCACCTCCTAATTTTTGTCACATTTTTTTCCTTCTGATATACAGCCTATTGAGTTTGTGATTCCACCAGGATGGCTTGTTTTTTGAGTTAGTTCTGTACTTCTTCCTGGTGGGTACAGCTGCCTCATAAATTTCTGCTCCACTTACAAAAATACAGGGTCAACTACTTCCACACCAAATGGTTTTCCCTGAGCCCCAGTCCTTTTCAGTGGCCTCAGTTGGAGACAAAATAATGCATACATACATACATACATGCATACTTAAATAAATAAAGTTGGACTGAAGTTCTAATAATGAAAAAAGTAATCTGTGACAAATGTCACCCACCAGAGAGCATCTGCCATCTTCAAATGGACCAAACCACAACTCAAAATATCGCATAGAAAAATACATCACACATTACAGACAAAGTTGAATATTTATAGATAATTTAGCAAGGAAGGTCATCTAGTGTAGGAAAATGATAATAATGGGGTGAATACATGAGATGGCAGGGAAACATGCTACTCATAATAAATGACATACATACCACAACTTACACGAATATAAAAAAAAATCACAATCATGAGGATATGAAGAAAGCCGCAATAGGCAAGTGCATGCTACCTGTTATGACAAACAAGTCACCAGAAGCAAAAACAATGGAAAACAAATCCACCAATCTGATCCTTCTCTATCCACTTAAACAGGTCCTTGCATGAATGCAATCATGTAAACCATCCTGTTTCTGCCATTAACACAGACTGCATCCCTAGCCCCACTCCAAAAAGATAATAGTGACTCTCTGTGTGCACAGCCTCTAATAGATAATTTTAAAGTATGTGAAATGAAAAATAAATAATGGCAATAGTATTGTCTTTTCAGCCATTGGGGTAGCTCAGATAAGGAAGTTCGCTCCTACTCCCATCAACAAAGGTCACATAGCAGATATTCCAGCGAACATTTACCCGCTCCATCACAGCATTTGGGGTTCAGATACCTGTATAAGTGTGATATTTCATGTCAAGTAAGCAATCTGGTCAGGGACAAGTGGCTGAAGGCAGCATTCACCAGAGAAATATGGTTGTACTGACAGTCACCCTTTGGTCAAACCAAAATGTAGGCTGCTGCCCTACCTCAGTTCCATGCAACCAAATGCCCAGGGTGGTAGCCGCCCATGGCCCCTAGGCTGTAGGATGGGACATCAGGCAGTATGGCAGGCATCAGCAGCAGGCTGCCCAGTGGGCTTATCAGTGACAGTAAAAATAAACTGTACAATGGGCAGTGCCTTTATAGTGTGTGTATAGTGTATGTGTGTCTGTGTGCAGTGTGTGTGTCTGTGTTTGTGTGGACCACTACCCCTTCATATTGCCCAGGGAATATGCATATTAGAACATAATTGAGACTACAGTAACATGCAAGATTTCCTGCAAGCTGTAGGCATGTAGGCACACTTCTACATGTTGCAGTTACATATGCATGTACTATACACTAAGCACAACACAAGTTAATTATTCTGCCCCATGCACTTAGTTATTAAAGCCATGGACATTGCAGTATGTGCTTCTCTTTGCTCACAGGGAATTCACAACAACCCATCATGTGGCCTCCTCTATCTCTCTGCCACCTTTCTCTTCTTTCTCTCACTAATAACCTCTTACCATACACCACTCTGCTACCAACCACTATCACCTACTCTCCTTTACTCATTTAATGCTCACACTATCCCTCACCCACAACTGATCTCACCTTCTTCTCTTTCCCATTGCAACCCTTCAAAATTACCATATGTTCTAGTTCCTCTCTCTCTCCGTCATCTCTACGACTAATATATATATATATTTCACACATTCATTGACACACTTCTCTTGAATGGGGACATCCACCCCACCCCAGGACCTCCTGCCT
>NW_025060467.1:0-17076 GCF_019279795.1 Protopterus annectens
ATACAAAAAAATTCCTGTTGAAATTAAATCCCCGGGATTCATGAACCTTGCGCCAGGCGCCACTGCGCGTGGCGTAAGCGTTAAACGCCAGACTGGCCGCGGCGATTCAGGTATGATCAATCCCGTGCACCACCGGCGTGCCTGAGTTGCGCCTCGGCGTAGGTATGTTAAACACCCCATGTGCGGTGTTGCACCATGCAAATGAAGGCAAATAGCGATTCACGAAGTGGCGCAGGCGTAGCATAACACGCGGCAATGTAAACCAAAAAGCGGTTTACATATCCAAACATGACATAGGAGTAGCGGAAGGCTGCCAGCGTCAGGTGTCATACTGGTGCAACATGCCAATGGGGAAAGACACCGAGAATGTCAAAGAAAACATGCAGAAAATGTAAATAATGACATAAATGGTATGCAAAAACCACAGCAGAACCCCAGGACATGTCACGGAAGGTGCGAACAATGAAATAATATGACAATGTCATAAAAGAGCAGTATAAGACACATCAGCGTCACAGCCACAATAGACCATAGTATGCATGGAAAGCCACAACCACAGCCCAAGGGTTGCCAAGGAGGGGCGGCGGTGTCGGGCGCCCGTGACAATATATTATTAGTCAATACCATGCAAATGAGGCGGAAATAATACTGAATCATAAAACCCCAGCAGTAAGGCTGCATAAACTGACATAGCGGTAATACACCGAGTGGCCAGAGGAATACATGTCAATCGCAGAGGGTGTGTCACTGTGGGAGGAAGCACATTGGAGCCCAGCAAACATGGGCTGTACAATGCACATCACAGCAACAGGACCCAGCGTGTGAGAAATAGATCACGCTAATTACACAATACAGCGCCAGATGCATGTGCGAGGATGACTACATTCCCCCCAGCAGTCATGTGACGGCCGCCCGTCAACAACCACGGATACAGGAAGGGTGATCACGGAGAATGTGAAATGCGGGAAGCAGTGTAATTGGAGTCGTGGGCAATCCAACACCAATCAACCTGAAGGGCAATTGGGCGGCAGCTGACAACTCTGCATGCAGAAACCTGCAAAAGCAGGATAGGGAGGCATATGAATGCAAAGAGAAGTAGGGATGTAGCAGATTGCAAGAAGCGAAGAACCGATACAGCACAACCAAATGAGAGAGGTATACTCTTGGCGGCAGACAAAATGCATGAGATGCCATGTGCCTGCAGGATGCACTCCAGGAAATAGTAGGTGCAACGTGCAGAAACAGTAAAGTAAGGTGTAAAGCTAAACCAATGCAGGCAAGTGTAATGTAACACCAAAGGCAACAGCGTTGCAGTGCCAATAAAACACGGAAGATAACACAGAATCGGCACAGACACACCCAATGACATCACGGGTGTACAGCACAACAGTATAAAGTGTGAATGCACACAACACACAGCGTATTCCCAAGCGCACCTTAGGGTGTAAACACACGGGGAACTTTTAAAATGTATATGTTGGGTGCTGCCGTGGCCGTGATGCATCGGCATGTGTTAGAGACAGGGCAGTTGCGGAGGAGGGTGCCGACAACTACCGTAGGCCTCAGAGGAGAAGGAGAGTGTTCAGACCAAGGGTGACCTACCAGGGGCTGCAAGACCTGGAGATAGTAGAGCATTACAGGGTGGACAGGGACACGTTACAGCAAATAGTGGAGCTGTGCCGGCCACGCCTGAGAACAAGAGACAACAGAGGGGAGCCCATGCCAGTGGACACAAAGGTATGTGTAAGCTTGTGAATACTGGCAACAGGTACCTTTCAAAGGCCAACCGGGAATATAATGAGCATCTCACAGGCATCAGCATCCAGGGTACTACACCAGTTTCTGGATGCCATGTTACAACATGACCATGAGTATATATACTTCCCCAGATCTCAGGAGGAGTTGGCTAGCAATATGCGCCACTTCCACCGTGTGGCACAATACCGGAGGTACTGGGTGCGATAGACTATGCGCACATAGAAATCAAGTCACCACCGGGAGCAGGGTAGGCGCTACATAAACGCAAGGGATTCCCCTCCATCAATTGCCAGGTCGTGAGCAATGCGGGGCATTATCATGGATGTGTGTGCTGGCAGCCCTGGAAGCTACCACGACTCCCATATCTGGCATGCCTCACAGCTGTATCAGGTATTAGCCAGAGGACATCACACAAGGTCACCTTGTGGGGATGCTGGCTATGCACTGGAGCCGTGGATGATGACACCCATCAGAAATGCACACACACACATGCAAGAAGCCATAATGAGGCACCGCACAAACCAGAATAATCATGGGGTGTGTTTGGGATGTTGAAATCACGGTTCCGGTGCTTGGATACATCCGGTGGAGCCTTGCAGTACTCTCCAGGCACATGTGCCCACATATTCATAGTATGTGCTTTGCTACATAATGATGCGGAAACAGCTGCAGGGTTATAATGGGTGTAGGGCCACCGGCCACCACAATTGCCTAAGGCAAGCACAGGCGCAAGCGTTCGGCGCCAAGAACGCATGCAGCTGGCCAGTAGAGTAGGCGGTATTGCCCAATATGCCTATACCTTGGCTAAGAGGAGCGTATAGCGCATACTCTCTGACAAGCGTAGGCCCCATGGACTGACACCTCCTACCTGCACACACGGTAGATGGACACAAATATCGCCCGTAATGTGTCGCGGGAGTGGTCAATTATCGGCTCAACATAGGCAGCACCAAACGCACCACACCCAGCAGCCAGCGGGCATGGAACACCAACACCTCAGCGCCTGAGTCCTGCAGCGAATAGTATGGCACGTATGCTGCCATCGGCAAAGCCGACCACATATAATACATATGCATACACACAGATATGAGATAGATATCATTACCGTAGAAATATATGGCCATACAGATATAAAGTACAACAGGTTAAATAGAGTCCAGGGATGCAAGGTTACAGAAGTAGGCCGAAATCTCCACGCAAATAAACATAGTGAATAACCTTGACTATCCGGGAGGGTAAGGCAGGCTGAGAGCATACACCCATAGGTAAGCTGCCTCAATGATATCCGGCGGGTCAGGATGATGTGGAGCCGCGGTACAGTAACAGGACGTAATGCGGGTCATATTCTTAGAGGATATGAGTGTGGGGGTACGCCGCCCGGCGTGTCAACGTAGGTACTGTGTGCAACCGTCCCTGGCGGCAGTATGTGTATGTGAGGTGAGGGTGTGTGTGTTCCGCTGTGCGAGTGTAATGTGTGTGCCACTGTAAAATGTGTATGTAGGTGACATGTGACGGAGTGGAATAACATGTGTAGGCATACAGTATAGGAACCACAGGCGTATGTACAGCAGTACCCACAAAGTAGTACTGAGAGCTCCTCACTGGCTAGGCGTGGCGGCGTAAAAGCGATGCAAAGCGAAAATGTCCCAGAATGTACCACAGGAGTATAGCCAACATGAGATGCAAAGGGCGCATGTACAAACCATGACCGTATGTATGGCGCCGATATGTTAATTTCAACACGATACATCGGCGTTACACAGCAATAGTCATGTACGAAATGCATGTGCTACCCGGCACCGATCGTGGACGTATCGTCCGTAAACACCGCTGTGTGTTCTACGAGTGTTAAACAAGCAATCGCCACCGAATAGGTGGCAACCCGGTAACATACAGGCCGTCCCAAGTACAGGACCACAATGACCGTAAATATCCGTGACAAAATGCCAAGGGATAGTAGCGCGTCACAACCGCAGATATACTACCGATGTGGCGGAGGAATACATGCAGGAAGCACACAAGCGATACCGACACCAGGCGACATCAACAAAACCTACACTCCTAGAACAACAGACAGGTAACTTGCAGCTCCCCAGGCAGGGATGGAGCACACGCACAAGCATACCGTGTATGTATAAATGCAAGGCCCACAACCCGTACCCGTCACCCACAGCGCCGATATACCCCATCGCACATATCAAAGGGATACAAGCGAAATAGCAGCAAAACATACAGGCAGTCAATGACAGCGGCATACCCGCAACATCTCGTGGGAAACACTATCAGCAGCGGATGCATACCTGCATCCGTTGTGTACAGGAATACAAGAGCTATGTTACACATCAGAATGCAAAGCGCCATCGACAGGCGCCGCCAGGACACGGACACCCACATGTCGAACATAATACCATACCCAACACACACAATCCACGGCTAACACCACAGCGAAATGTACCTGGCGCCACACATAGCGGCTGCAGTCACATAACATAACACAATACATACCATCCCCACGAAGGTAGTGCAAATAACCAGCCCAGGCGAGGAATGAACCATGCCCTAGTTCCGGCGTACCGTCGAATGGAGGAGATGCACAGGTGATATGCGCATAAGTACACACCGAGGAACAGCTATTGGTGTGATGAACCCACATGCAGGTGACGGCGGATATAAGGAAGACTCCCAGGATATTCAAACTGTATGTTCATACCGAACAAAGACTATTCCACGAGGTTTTGTACTAGCGAGATTCTAGCGGAATAGGAAAGCAACACAGGAAAGGTATGTAGAACCCACGAGATGTACTGGTGTGTAGCATGATATGTATGTGAATCTGCACTGTATGTGAGCGGTGTTTGTAAGTAAAGATACCTGTCCATAAAGCAGAGAGTGGTGAAAGGTGGTTATGTAGTGCTAACCCTGAGCATACCAACGACTGTGGACACCGTGTGCACAGCAGTGGGACATCATGTACACAGCGGGATAACCCAAGGGCTGCCATAGGGATTTAAAACACAGAACAATGCCACCACCCGCTGATGCTGGCAGTGGATGTCCAACAATGAAGTGCCACAGCAGGGGATAGGACATGTATGTATAGTGTCACAGCACACATGTGTATGGGCATATACCGTCGATGTCATACGTAATGTGCGCGGCGTGCGTATGCCTCGCAGTAGGGGTGACTATGTCAAGTATGTGTAATGTAAAGCTGTCATGAGTGAACATGTTCGTTGGCATCATACACCCAGTATCTGAGCATAGCATGCATGATGAGTATGGCCTAGTGTTATGTACATTAACAGGATAGCCTGCTGGCCTGCACATATGGGACAGAGTAGTAGCAGAATATCGCGAAATGGAAGGAACAACGAAGTAACCATGTCCCAAGCGATCTGTAGCAGGTGCAATGTGTGCAACAATGGCGTCCGACGGGTCTGTGTAAACACATGTGCAATGTACACAGTAGTGTGACCCGCCCACATGGTAGTGTCCACTGAAGAGCAGAGGTGGATGTCAACTGCATGTCTACACAGTACTGCTGCTGTGGTGGTACCATGTGTATGTGTCACCCTATCAGCAAGGGAGCTATCACATGACCAGTGCCACAGTGTGTCCCTGTGGGATGTGCACAGGACCTATGTTCCACAGCATGGTGTGTGTCTAGTCTGCGGAGGTAACACAGAAGCCCAGGCTAAGCAATGTGGCATGTGTGCACATATGCAGGAGTGCTTCATTCACCCTGCCCACTGCAAATGCCATGTAGGAGTACTACATGCATCAGTAATCGGAGGACATGGCCCATGGCAGAGTAGATGACACCCCTGTGTAAGTGGTATGCAGATGAGTACAGATGTGTTCCCCGTCTGTCATCTGCATATGTAAACTGTCTGAGCCTGGTATACATCACGGCATGACTATACCATGACATGTAAAGTTGTAGCCATTGTGGAAGGTACACCACGAATGTGTTATTGTAACCCTGCCCGTGTGTAGATGTGTGTATGGCACAGGTACAAAGGCTACCAATGTACCAGCAACACACATAGTCCAGATATGTGTGGCCCTGCAGATGTGTACCCATGCCACAGTGGAATATGGCAACCACAGCACCATGTGGGGCATGTGTGTGTACAGCAACCATGTACAATGTGATATGCATGTATAGGGACAGTATCCATGTGATACCCAGTGGATGACTGTAGCTATGCAAAGTTGTGTATGCACCATGTGAATGTATCTGATGCAATGACATCTACGATATATCTGCCACACCGACACCTGTGGTTGTTAGCGGTATGAGCTGGTGGGCCTAGAATGCTGCCAGGTATGTACATGTGGGATATGTAAGGCATGGACAGTACTCCTAAATAGGCAGCATGTTGTAGCAAGCAAACCATTGAACGAGGGCTACACATGACTGAGGACTGTGTAATGCCACATGTACCTGACATGTTGTAGGTAGCGCGGGCAGCACTGTGACCTGTCCAGGAGTCACACCAGCTAACATCCTGAGACACAGGGTAGCAGGCGGGTGGATGTAGCCATTGCTTAATACCAGAATGTGGGATAGAACGAAGGAAGAAGTAGCCAGGGGATAATGTCTGATCTGTTACCCTCTGTACCACTGTGCAATGTAGTGCTGACGGTACTACGCTGTGGATGTGGTGTGCTGTACAACACAGAGGCCCAACAAGGATGCGTGGCATGGAGGTCATCAGTAGTGTGTGAACACGGTCTTGGTGTGCCCCAGTGCCGCTTTGAATGGTCCAGTCATGGCTGTACAAATGCAGCCCACCGTGCAGCCGTTACCACCCATGTGTAGTGTGGGATGCGGTAGTGTGGTGGTCAAGGTACACAGCGTCCATGAATGGGCTAGCAGTTAATTCAGTGGGCTGCTGCAGAGACACATAACAACCAGGTTGGCGGGATATAACAGCTAGGGAGATTGGAGGTGACATTGGGACAGTGTCCTAGGACATAACGTGTGCATGGCAGTACCATGTATGTGTCCACAGGGACAATGCGATGTCCATGTATGGATTGGAACCCTGTAGTGAGTGAGAGTGTGTATTGTTGGTAGGTACCCCATTGGCTGGCATGTTGCCAACAACATCTCTGTTGGCAATGCCTGGGTGACTGTTGTATGCTACATTGAATGTGGATGTAGCCAAACAACACAGACATACCACCACACTGCGTGAGGGCCCACACTGCAATGTATGGCAGTCATGTGTAGGTAGCTAGCTGTGGAGTATGTGATGGACCACGAGGACCCACCATGACTGTCAAGTGATGCACCACACACATTTGAACATACCCACCGTGCAACAGCCTGCACATGCGCCCATACAGCACATGTGCATGGAACATGAATACCACCGTGGCGTCTGTGAAAAGGCCAGTACCACCATGTCTCTGTGTGGAATAGCATGGTCCCTACCAGTGCGTACATGTAGCGGAAGTGCACTGTGATATGTGTCAGCATAGTCATGTATACTGTCCATCTGCGGGGTGCCATGCCATTAACTACCCCGTCAGCAGATGTCGGTACCGGCCGTTGAGCACATGTTCTATGTTTGCTGCGATGGGTGTGTGTCAGGGGTGTGGCTAGCAGGGCGAAGCATATATGTTCATCAACCAGAGGGGATGTCCGTAGGTGTAGCGCACAGAGACATGGAGGTATGGTGCATGCGGAGGGTAGTGTAGGTATGGTATGTGTTGTGTAATGTGTCACCCAGCTATGTGTAGTGCATGGCCAAGCATGTGTGGGTACATGGGAGTCCATACTAGGGAAGTGCGTGTTGCTGTCAGCACATGGCAGTAGCAACTGTCCGAGGTGCAATGTACAGTATGACAACACAGCCAGCATGTAACCTGTGGTGTACAGTGTACTCTCCGTCGCGTGTCACAATGTGTCTAGCGGTCACAAACATGGGTATCTGAACATGGAGTACCTATGATGCATTGTTTTTCGGAAATATACAGTATGTGTGTAAATCACTGTGTGATGTGGGATCCACTCACCTGTGTGTGTTGCAGTCCAGGTATGTGCCTGGGAGGTATGATCTGTGTACAATCTGGACTGGCAGGTGTGCTCTGTAGAGCATGGAGGCAGGTCCCAGGCACTGCAGACAAATGTCATGCATGCCTTACTGTGTGTGCAGTGCTTGTGTACAGCACAGTGGAAGGTGCAAGCATTGTCACACATCACTGCATGCCGTGCCTGCCTGTGACAGCCCTGCTGGAGACAGACATGTGACACGCTGCAGAGGCAGCATAGCATGTGAAGATGTACATGTGGGCCCCACACCTAGGCAGATATCCGCAGGTCATGTGTGCCACAGTAGTGTGGTTGACCACGACTGTCATACTGGACAAATACCACATGCCTGCATAAGTACAGTATGACCATAGTCAACAGTCGCAGTGACAGAGTAGGCCAATGTACAGTATCCCGTGTGCAGGCCACTGCCTACGGTACACCTGGCTAGACACACACCAGAGGGTGAATACACCATTGAGCCATCACATGTCCCAGTCCATGTAGCCTGTACAATGTCATCACAGGGTGGTCACAATAGCATGTGGTAAGACAGACATGTTGTACCAGGTGATGTGTCATGTGTGCATATGTTGACTTGCACAGCCGTTCACATGTCTGCAACATACTGGTGCATGATGTATACTGTTACATGATGTGTGGAACTGCACTGTGACCCACAACAGGGCCATCTGACACAGGTGTGTTGTGAATGGTGTAACCCATGTTCACACAGGATACACACTGCTGCTGTTGGCAGCCATGCTGGTGGCTACCAGTGGTGCATGCAGTGGTCATACAGACATACTGCACACAGTGTTCATGCAGGAATGTCCATTGTTGTGGATGATGTGTTGCTATGTGAAGGTAGGTGTGTGTTGTGAATGTTACACATCCAGATGACACCATCTGGTGCAGTCATGGTCGTCGACAGCATCACACACATCCACAGCAGTCAGAACCCTGTCCTGAGAATGTGTGTCAGTCACCCTCGTACTGTGTGACATATGTGCACATGGCAGAACACCTCCAACTGTCATCTAGGATGGCTACGTGATGGCTGGAATGTGCTGTGATAATGTACAATGCTGGTAGCCCAATGAAGTACCTGGAATCACACACTGCCTGCCATGTAAACCATGCACAACAATGACTGTCTGACAGACACAAACAATGCGTTGACATGTTGAACATGTGCACATGAGAACTCCCAATGAGGTATGTTGCACATATCGATGTACAACTGTCATCTATGGCCATAGCATGGATGCAGACGCACATGCCTCACAGGCAGTACCACGTGATGTAGGTAGGGGGGCATTGCTCGTGTACATGTGACAGTTGCTGTACCGCCACATGTCCTGCATAGCCGTCATGTAGGGGTAGCAGTGGCATGTGACTGATGGACATGCCTGTACATTTGACCATGTCCCACAGGAGATGTGTTATGTGTGTACAACATGTGATGTGCCGACATCAAGCTGTGAAGTGTATGGCCGCCAGTGTACCTGTGTGACTTGTTCTGCGATGGGTGCAAAGGCACATAGTACTGCATTGCATGCCCACAAGCCCCACACAGGTGCATAGCCTGAACATACAATACAAAGAGGGTGTGGGATGATAGCAACCCACAAGAGGAGATGGTATGGGTGGCAACCCACTACCACATGTGTGGGTATGGTGTGCATGTCTATGACACATTAGCACCTGAGAAGCTAGCGGTACAGCAGTACAGGGTTGCATGCATATATGTTCAACAATATCCCTGTGTGTCCCACCACTGGCCCGTGGACAGACAGACACCAACAAAATGTGCAGATATGATATGTGCACAGCACATCACCGATGCCTACTGTAGAACAGGCTTACTGTGTAGACATGTGCACAGTAGGTCTGCGCCAGCCGCACTCAAACAGGTTATGTGCCGAACCACACCAATAGTCCAGGCCATGCCACAGGCGGATGTGCATGCATCTGTGTATGTACATCTGTGAATGTCTCGGCATAGCAGTATAGCTGTGTCACTGTTGTGAACAACATAATGAATGGGTTGTATGTGTGAGGGTGCGTCATCGTGTATGGTCAGATTGGCGATACGACCGGTGGCCCTGCTATGTGAACATCCCTGTCCCCATACATGGATACCTATGCTGTGCCCAACACCACGTTTCCAGAGGGAGGGATGGCGGTGTGCAGTGCACCAGCAGACATGGGGGTGGCAGCAGGCACTGGATGTAGACATATGTGGTACCCACATCAGTACAGGCAACCATCCATGTGCATGGGATAGCAGTGTGTGGCCACATACAGCACTGTGTTGATCAATATCGCAGCACATAGCACCTGTCAGGGTTACAGTGTATGCATGGATGTGTGATACCTGCATGCACCAGACACACCCCCACCAAGCAGCGTGCAGCCTACCTTGCATAAGGCCAGTGTCCACACCATGGTGATAGACATGTGTAATGTCCATATACACATAGCAATGACATATGGAATGGACAGCCACCCTGCCAATATCATTACCCCCCAGGTGGATCACATCCCAGTGCCATGTATGTGGCATACCCTGCCATACCATGCAGCCCTGCCCAGCAAGGCTGCATGTGCTATCACAGTCCTACATGGTGCGATGGACAAAAGGCACTGTCACTATCAACCATCCACAGCAGTAATGTGGCGGTGATGCACCCTGTGGTGTTACAGGTGCTGTGTGTTGCTGTGGACAATGTGTGTGTACATGCTATGCATGACCTTTCCTGCTAATGTGGCATGGTTACACATTGTCCCATGTGTATCACATGTGCAACACAGGTGAGCCGTGGCAAGTTGTCCAACACCCGTACAGTGCTGTGTGGATGTACATGGCACAACACATGCATGTGCAGGTGTCCATGTGTATGTGTACAGTGCCACTGCTGACGTTCATAATGGCCAGGCGTGATGTCTAGTGACATATACACAGCATCCAGGTGAACAGTAGAACTGTTGTCACATGGGGACCCGTGCCAACTGATATGGACACAGGTGCAGCCAGGTACACATGTCCACAGCAGGCTAACATCAACATGGTGCGTGTACAGTGTGATGAGGTGACACACAGATATGATATGACACCCACTGCTCAATGGTGTGGCGGCAACACATCGGCTGTGTCACTGCCATGATGCCTTGCAGAGATTACTGTGCAGATGTTGTACATGTCATAGCAATGTATTTCCAGCAGTATGCCAGCACAGCAGTGTAAATGTGACCTGTCACCATCATTATGTCTTACAGATAATGCCACGTTCCGGCTGCCTGCCTTTAGCCGACAGGAAGCCGAGGTCATAATGCCGTTGCTACATGAGAATTACGAGATCTTGTTTAGCCATGTGCCACTGCAGGCACAACAACGGGAGGAGATGTGGCAGGATATGCGCAGGAGGGTGAACAGCCTGGGCGGCCACAACCGCACATATCAACAGATCCGCAGGCACTGCACAGACCTAATCCGGCATGCGAGACAGCGTGCCGCTGCAATCGCCAGACAACAAGGTGGGACAGGTGGTGGGCCACAAACCCAGCCCCCACTCACAGCCACGGAGGAGCTCCTGGCCAGTCTGGGGACACCCATGGAACAACATGCTGAAACCCTCGCGTCCATCGTGGAGGTGGGTGTCTCCCAACCAATGAGCTTGGAGCTGCCTGGTAAGTCAGTGTTGCATGTTTGTATGATAAGCGACGTAGGAGTGGGTGTCATAGTACAACACATAATATAGCAACACATGCCAGGTATATGGCCACACAAGATGCATACTACAGTATGCTATGTTGTGTTTGCAGACATGTGCATAGCACATGCTAACACACAGGTGCATGATGTGACATGCACAGTGCTTACCGTGGCGATAGTAATGGATAATGTGTATACCTTTGTGTCATCCCTATACAGGTACGTCTGGCGTGTCGCACAGACAAGGGTCTGTCGCAGGTAAGTCTGTTGCTAGTAAAAGGCATGATACGGTGTATTGATATTCCCCATGTGTCCAGGTATGACATGCACTCCTGGGTGTGCCCCAGTCACGGTATACAGGTTGCACCATCCGACACACACACCACCCATGTACAGTAGATACAACCGTTAGTATAGAGTGGCATGACACCACATAACCCATTGGTGTGATATGTGCAGTCAGCTATACGCACAATAGTGGGTGTTCCACAATGGCTGCATGTAGTATGCATTAGTATGCCTCTGCGGTAGCACAGTACCATAGTGAGCTGTGATCTGGCCAGAAACACAGGCCCACCACTGTGACCTATGCCCTGCATTGGGTGCACACGTTGTGTTATGGCACATGACTGCCCCATGCGATGGATACTGTCTGCATGATGTCACACCATGACATGACCTATGCATGACATAGCGAACATCACAATGTCTACCTTAATAACAGGGAATGTGACACCTCAGACTGATGCGGTTGTATAATGCATGGGCCACCACAGGGCGTGTGCGATGTCCATCACACACAATTGTCGATGACCCAGACAAACAAAGGCCATGGGTGATACCTACAGGCATGTTGCCACACGGTACATCCGCGGTGGGTAGTCACCTTTGCACCCTGTCCACACATGGTGGGCTCATCACTGTAGTGGACCCCCCTGGACATCGATGTGGCACCGGTGAAATGGAATATACATCTGCAGCCACTAGAAGTTGCCACCAATGTCCACCATACTCGTGCTGCTGAGCAGCTGAACGACTTTCCAGACATCAACGATATGATCCCGGGTCACGCGCCGCACAGAAACGCCACTGTGTCCTGCACTACCGTGCGGTGGCACAGTGCCGATACTCCCCTGTACAGCTATGTACACAGCTCACACCAACCACACCTGCACAGACATCCTTGTTACACATGCATTGTATCTGTAGACTGTACACATAACACTGCACTGTGACATCCGTTGTGATGTGGTGCATGTGGTGGGACACCATCGTCACATGTCCACATGATACCGCACATGTTTGCGGTGTACATGACATAGTTGCAGCAGCCATGTGTACTGTTAACCGCCCGTGGCCACGGTGTATCCGGTGATGCATGCAAACTACCATGAATGTGTGTGCTGCATACCCACTAAAGACAACTGCCTGATTTTGTAGTGTGCACTCCAGGGCAGTATGCATACTACCACTAATATCTGGGCTGCATTCACTTTGGCCTGGTGTGAATGCTGCATACTCACCTACAATATCCTTATGCATGATGTATGTATGTGTGTGTCCGTGTGTGTGTATCAGCGTGTGTGTGTCCGCATGTGTGTGTGTGTGTGTGTGTGTGTGTCTGTGTGTGTGTCTGCGTGTGTGGCAATGTAGCAACTACGGTATGTCTTTGTATTGACAGGTGCTGTGGAGTGCGTTCCTCCTGCGGTCCATCTGATGCTAGTGTCCCCACAGAAACTAGTGGTGAAGACCATGTGCATGAAGAGGCACAGGCAAAAAGTCATCACAGGCAGACACTGTGCCATTGGAGAACATCACACTTGCGTCCCTTCATCCCGCTGCGGTTCAGATGCCGACACATACCCCAACACCCACCGTTGCCCATGGAGAATGACGGACAGTCAGCGTCTGTTGGCACCGAGCAGGAATGTGTGGTGGCTACAGAAGGTGTGGTACACACGATGTTGCCAGTGTAATGACTGGTGGAGTGCCACACAGGCATGTGGCAGGTGCTGCTCGTAGGAGGAGCACTGCTAGACATACACCTGCCGTACAGGGTGCAGCAGCTGGTATAACCAGGCGCATGTTCCAGACTGTAATGGCGGGCAGCGTGCGAGCGGCAGAACCAGGAAGGGCAGAGGCTGCAGAGGTCCGCAATCCGTTCCTTAAATGAGAACATCCAGTCATTGGCGAATGCCCAACAGCATCTTGCCGATGTTCTGGATAGGAGATTGGGTGAGATGGCTGGGATCCTCGACCGAGGCATGGCCATCCGTGGCGTGAGCTGTCCGTGATGGGACACCTGGTAGGTGTGAGGCATAGGGCTCGTGGGCATGGGCCAGTAACACCAACAAGTGCAGGTCACCGTGTGCGTGCCACCTCCCATGCCCACCCACACAGTGCTGGTAGCAGCAGCAGTGCAGCTGCTACTACACCAACCACACCAGGACACAGCAGGCCACGTGGGCGTGGCCCTGGGCGGCCCGGCGTGGACGCGTTTCCAGCGGACATGTGTCATCGGAGTGGCCACTCTATACCTCCACCGGTAGTGCCCGTGCGACCCCAGGCAGGCGGGTCGCGTCGCCAGGCGGACACAGTGAGCCGTACCACCTGCACTGTACAGTCTGGGGCTGCCAAGTATACCGGTGTAGGCATCACAGATGACTGAACTGTGTACACACATACCCACACACAGCAAACACAACTGTAGGGCTCCACCACATCCACATGTATTCTGCACAGTCATGCCCAGTAAATGCACAGGCCCTTACACACACACATGATGTCATCCATTGGTACAGCCTATGCCTGTGGCACACATCACCCTGTGCATATGATGAAGTCTCTGCCACAGAACCGTGAGCTACACCATCGGTGCGGTTATGCAAACATATTCTGATGCACAGGGTGGACAAGATAGTGAGAGGTGTATGTGATACCTGTGGCCACATAGTATGTGGTGTGTATGTTGTGGTGGTTGTGTATGGCAGGTGACAGGTGCGTATGTGATGTGGGTCGTGCACTGACATCATGCAGCAGACATACCATGTAGTGCAGGTGCAGCATTCATTGTTCTGTGTACACAGTATGCGTGGTGGTTACATGTGTAGCACCATGTTGGTTCAGTTAACCCGTATGCCAATTATGGTGTACTTGCATGTGCCTACTGGGAGCACTGTTATCAGTTCCCCCGTGTAGTGTGGGGTACCCACAGGCACATCTGGCAATATCAGCATAGCACAGGTACCCATAACCGGCATGGACCCTACATAGGTACATAGGCGCACATGTACATACCAGGCTATGTGCCCTACGGCATGTGTAAACCTAGCAAGACTGTGTGTGGCTGCTAACACCCCTTAGGATGAGGATACCACATCCATCAGTCTCCTGTCCCCCGTCCAGCACTGACACAGAGATGATGCCTGGCGCATACCTATGATCACACATCCACACGTCATGATTACTCCTGGACAAAGGCAGTCAGGGCCTCTGCTTCACATGGGCTGGCAATCCTCTCCATGTTGTAGGGGGTCTCTGGGCGTTGACCCTGTTCCCCCAGCACGTCCTAGTCATCTTTGTGGTGAGGTGTCTGACAGTCGCTTCTGTGCCCGTGTTTGCCTGGAGCCTAGGAGGTGGAACATGTCCATGTCACCCAGGTTGGACATGGCCGTGTATGTCAGGCACAGATCACCACAGAGCAGACGTGCTGGGAAGGTATACAGCCGGAGTCCCCTTGGTTGGGCAGCGTGTGACACATGTCCCAGCACCTTTATCCCGTCGTGGAGCGTTTGTGGTCCTTCCGAGTGCTGCAGGTGTCAGGTTTGGTACAGCCCAGGCGTCCCACTGTACGCAAGCATTGCTCTACTGTGTGATGTGTACAGGGGTACAATGAACACCCTGATGGATGTGATTCCTTCCAGACCAGGTGGCCCACAGTGGAATGTCTTCCCACCCACATTGGCATTGTGTGTGTTGACAGAGGTTACCGACAGGTGTGGTACCCATTTCCATGAACTGCGTTCACCATGTTGAATGGATTACCACCTACATATTCGTCCGGGGCAAACATGTCCTTCCCACACTAGGTAGGTCTGCACCTTCTCTGGCATGTAGCAGCAGGCCATGGCTCTGGCACCAGTTATCCATGTCTATGACACCCTAGGTGGATGTCCGTGTCAGATGGGGTGTTGGGTATGGTGGCGATTGTGCAGTCATCTGCATGCTTGTCTGCCTAATCCCCTATGTTTGCAATGCACATTGGAAGGTGGTCACCCGAACAGCAGGGGGCCCAGGACTGAGCCCTGTGGGCCTCCCACCGAGACCAGCTTTGGAGTCTGACACGGCACCAGGAACACAAACCGTGTGTGGTGTGACCTCCAACCATTCTGAGAACCATGGTGTGACATATGTCCCCACATATGCGCTGGTGAGCCTTTCCATGAGTCCCGTGGAGTGTGTTCTGAGCAGCTCCACCAGGTCATGGTAGTGTGTGCAAACTGGCTGCCCCCATCAATGGCCTTGGTGATGGCTCCAGACAGGGCCGAGCTTGGGTTTTGGGAGGCAGGATCTGCACTTGACTAAGTCGTTGTGGGTATGTTCGGTATTGGCTGTACACCACTGTCTGTATTCATGGGCACCTGTATGGACCTCCCGCAGCTTTGCAGACAAGGCTTGTCCAAAGGTGATAAAGGGTAGGAATCTACAGTCCACATAGAGCACTACCCTGGCATAGTGGGATCACAACTGCATTATGCCATCCAGCGGGGACCTAGCCTGTAGTAAGGCTAACATGACACAGTGGCCTTATGTGTGGGGTGAGGGCCTCAATGAGGTTGGGTAGCACACAGCCAGGGACACCATCGGGGCCCATTGGTGCTGTGTTCACCGCCTAACAGATATCAGATCACTCCAGGGCATATGAGATGTTTCGGAGGCTAGACTCTGGTGGGATGGATATGTCCCCTCTTGGGGGGGGTGGATGTATGCATGGAACATGTCCGCTGGTTTGTTGACAATGTCTGTGGGTGCAGTGACCGTTGTACCATTCTGGATCATTTCCGGCCATGACTGTGCGCTCCCACCCATGTCCCTACCACAGTTAAGGAAGGCCCTATGGTTGTCTCATGTGCCCTCTGCAGTACCACTCCCACAAGCGGCCTTGGATGATTGTATGTGTGGCCGTATGTTGACGCCGGTATGAATGGGTGATGGCTTCCCTGGTACTGATATTGCTCTGTCATGTATTAGCTCCAACTGTTGATGTACAGTTTGTCAGTGGCTGGGGTCCACCAGACCATGTGCCTACCTTTGGTGGACAAGGTCCTGATGTTATCATGATAAACTTGGTGCAGACATCCTGGGGGTGCTCAGAGAAGGCATTAAGTAAGGGAGTTGGCAGTGTGGCCTGTGTTCACCACTGGCATGGAGGACTTGTAGGGTACCACACGGTCATTATGATGTGTGTGGTTTGCTGTGGAGAGGTCGTCACTTAGGTCTCCCATGCCAGTGTTGGGTGCAGGATGTGGATTACCAGTGGATCCACTATATGGTCTGA